>NC_142367.1:28999554-29299554 GCF_059441175.1 Urocampus carinirostris
GGCGTGCTTTCCCCTGTTTACTGTCACTTCGGGCTCCTGGCGTCCTCCTCGGATCCTCCACCTCTTCCTCCTATGGGAAGGGGGTAAAAAGGAGGAGGAAAAGAAGGAGGGGAAGGTCCCCCGTTCTTCATATCGCATGAGTTCACACATGGCCGGCATTGTGGCGAATTAGCCTCATGATGACAGACGGAATCGGAGTTGGTTACATGCCGGCCGTGGCGGCGTGTGTGTGTGTTATACATTGGAATGCTGGTATACCTTCGGGAGACAAAGTACATTAGAAGCCACTCTGAGAGCCACGGCATTTATTATGCTTCTCGCTCTTCGCTTCGCCGTAAGTGCGTCAAAGTATACGTGTAAAAGTAGACGCGGAAATAGCCGTCGATGGCACTCCATGTTCTCCCGTTCCGAAAGAATAAACGACTCATTAGCTGCCAGTGTATCGATATGGACATTGTAGGTTCGTCCTTCATAACTGTCGATCGCACTGAATGTTTTCAAATCATTTAGGGAGGTTATATTCCATAAAGAATTAGCGATAGGCATCACAATTTTCGTACAATTGTTATACGATTAACCCTCTTGTGGTCCTCGTTTTAAGAACCATCTTTGTACTTCAAACATGGAAATTTGAATCAAAACAACATTTCGTTTTTTTCGACTTTTGGGACCAATCGAGGAAAAGTCATACCGACCCACTAGTACATACTCTCTTCCCCGTTTGGAGTCAAAAATGACCCCGATTCAATGTATTTCTTTCACTTTGGCATGTTCATTTGTCACTTTTTATTCACGTTCTACCAAAAAACACGCAATCGGGTAGGTTTGCGTGTCATCGTGAGCATTCAATAAGACCGGAGATCATAACACAGTACACGCACGAACATAATAGAGGGGATTTGGGGGTCTTTTAACAACTCACCCACGGACAAAAGGTTAAATACTTTATTATATTTTATTAATTATTATTATTATTATTATTACTCTTATATACCAAAACCAAAGAACAAACCCTATTTGCAGGTTAAAGCCTTACAGGTTAAGTACCTTACAAAGGTTTTTTCATTGTTTTTTTTTTAAAGATACAAATGCACTGTCAGGGTCATAAAAAGCAGGGAGACTGTTTAGCCAATCAGAATGCAGAACACAAAGCCGTAAGGTAACGAAACCGCCTCATAGCGAGACATGACTCTACACCAAAATAGATCTAGAACGTGTGTTTGTATTTAAATTCCAAAGACAATTTGGCGCTCTCGATACTACAATCGAAACGATCCGTCCCTAGGTTAAAGGTCAGCGATCGTACCGTACCCGAACGCATCCGGAGGGGTCGGCCGTATCGAAAGCAACAAAGTAAGTCAAGTTTTCAACTTACAGGTGCGTCGATGCCAGGGGGGGCGTCCCGTGTACCCCCTTCGGTCGCTTCTTCAGCTTTGTTGACAATACCACATAAAGGCGAGCGCGGAGGAGAGAGATGGAGGGAGCGATGGAGAGAAAGAGAGCTGGCTTGTTTGGTGGTGGGGGGGGCGCTCTGGAGAGAAACGCGTCTGCGGGCGCACTTGTCCTCAGAGCGATAGAGAGAGAGAGAGAGAGAGAGAGAGAGAGAGGAAAGCAAGGGAGGTAGAGGGCCACCGAGGGGTGACAAAGTGAGTCAACATCAGTGTCAAGTCTGAACTTAATGCCAGGGAGAGGAGGAGGGGAAGCGCGCACATAGAATCCGGCATAATGGAGGGATGGAGATGATAAGAAATACATGAAGGAATCCCATTTTCGACTTGGAAACGTATGTCGTGTTGAAGCGGGGAGGCCTCGCAATTCTGTGTGTGGCATTAGGGGCCTCTGCACGCAGGCGAATCGACAACTACCAGTTTCACGCTCAGGAAAAGGCTTGAAGTGCTTAAGATTGTTGCCGTGTTTCATGGTCTGCATTTCTATAGCGCTTTTCGAGTCAATGAAGACTTCCCAAAGCGCTTTACAATGTGCTTCACACTTACCCATTCACGCACACACACCAATAGGGAGTCAGCCTCCAAACGTTTTGAGGATAATCAAGATGCTAAGTGGACTGCATTTCTATAGCGCTTTTCAAGTCAATGAAGACTTCCCAAAGTGCTTTACAATGTGCTTCACACTTACCCATTCACACACTCACTCACACACCAATAGGGAGTCAGCCTCCAAATAGACGTTTTTCACAAAGTATGTGCTAGCAGCTAGATAGTGACTTTTTTTTTAAGTTCTTTTGAACGGTAGTAGTAGGTAGGTAGGAGTAGTGTAGAAGGTGTAGAAAATAATTAACTCATGTCAGTTAAGAAAATTTCTCACCTTTCTTCCTGGTTCCCTCATAATTGAGATCAAGTATGACTCATGAACCTAGTTACACTTTACAGTAACTTTAAAAAAAAGGAATCGAACTGAATTGTGGGCAGCATGGCAACGCAGTGGTTAGAGCGTGTGCGGCACAGTTCTGAGGTCATGAGATCGAACCTCCTGTGCGGAGTTTGCACGTTCTCCCCGTGGCTTGCGTGGGTTTCCTCCGGCCACTCCGGTTTCTCCCACATTCCGGAAACATGCATGTCAGGTGAATTGGCCGGTCCAAATTGTCCCTAGGTGCGAATCAGCGAGTGAGTTGTGTGTCCTCGTGTGCCCTGCGATTGGCTGGCAAGCAGTTCAGGGTGTCCCCTGCCCACTGCCCAATGATTGCTGGCGTGGGCTCCAGCATCCCTGTGACCCTACTGTGGATAAGCGGTGCTTATCCACAGTAGGATGGATGGACCTGAATTGTCTTTGTCATTAAAATCAACATTGTGAAACATAGTATGAAATGAGATTAGAAGTGGCACTCCAGGGTAAAAACATGTCATATAAAGACTTCGAAAGAGAAAAACAATAAAATACCGCCAGGATAAAGAGAGGAAAAATACAACAAAGCACTTAGAGACTGGCTTAAGTGATCATAATAGCGCAATGAAAAATAATAGTGCAGCGTAACATTGATGCAGCAACCAAAAACCCAACCGAGTCACAAAACATGTTTTTACAGTTTTGTGCGCTTGTTTAGGGTGGTGGTGGCCCTGGGGAAGAAGCTGTCTCTGAGCCTGTTTTTCCTGTATTGAGTGACTTGTAGCATCTATCAGATAGGTCAGAGGTGGTGTCCAGGGTGGGAAGAGTCCCTTATGATACCGATGGCTCTGCAAGCCGGCATTGTCTACCACACTGCGCAGAGAGATCTCATAGTTTACTGTATCCCTAAAATATCAGATATCATTGAAAATATTGTGATGACATTACCAAAGTTTAAAGGGATTTGAAGGGAATTGAGCAACAAGGAAAAAAAAGGAAAATAATGTGAAAGAAAAAGCAGGAGTAAAAAAAGGGAAGGGAGCGAAAAGGAGAAAGAAAAGAAAGAGTGAGATTGAAAAAAAGATGAGGGGATGTAAAGAGAAAGTGAAAAAAAAGACAGAAAGAGACTGAGGAAGAGTGAGAAATAAACAGCTGAGAGAGACACGAGAAAAAAAAGAGATTGAGAGAAAAAAGGTAGAGAAATTGAGGAAGTAAGTGTGAGCAAGAAAGAAAGCAAGAGAGATGATAAAAAGACAAGGAGAAAAAAGAGAAAACTTGTGTAATACATAACGTACCATAACAGTGTGTAATCTCATCTCATCAGCCGTACCGCTTATCCTCAGTAGGGTCGCGGGGGTGCTGGAGCCTATCCCAGCCATCTCCGGGCAGTGGGCAGGGGACACCCTGAACTGGTTGCCAGCCTATCGCAGGGCACACAGGGACAGACAATTCACTCGCTCATTCACAACTAGGGACAATTTGGACCGGCCAATCCACCTGTAATGCATGTCTTTGGAACGTGGGAGGAAACCGGAGTGCCCGGAGGAAACCCACGTAAGCACGGGGAGAACATACAAACTGCGCACAGAAAGTCTGGAGCTGGATTTGAACCCACGACAGGTTCCCATGACATGAAATGTGCGCACAAGCGCTAACCACTGCCCCCGCCGTGCTGCCCACAGTAAAAATCGTTCAGTGAAAAAATATAAACAATAATAATTCAATGATTTGGTCTCCTTAGGGACTGGGGGGTACAGTCAAAGCAGTTATCACTTCAGATTACTCAGTTCATATATTCTTCGTGGTTTGCTGTCCTGCCATAGTTGTAATGCCTTCTCAAGGTCCAATCCATTATCTTCCTCCTCATAGCGTGACCAGGAATATATTTTAGTCCATTTTGGCATAAAAAGTCCTTTTCTTGCTAGGAGTATTCTTTAGTTTATTTTCTTTCGTTGAATAATTTCGCTTCAACACACGTGTTTTCCTTGCCTCCGCAATCTTCCGAAGAATTTCTCCGCCGTTTTTTTCGTGCCGGAATGATTGCCGTTGTTATCACTTTCTGCATTATGTTTCGACTTATTACTGACACGGAAGAAGTGACCGATTTTGTGTTGATTTTCACCTTAACTTTATAACAAGCACCACAACAATGACGTCATCTGGAAGCAACGAGATCTCGTTGGCCGAGAACTGCGAGACCAAAACAACAATGGCGGATCCGTCTGACGAAAAGTTTGGAGTGCGGTAAATCTTTGTTAAAAAAAAAAAGTAATCAGGTTATAATGACAATTTTGTGTCAAAAAAAAGTTGCGTCTAGGACGCAGGCAAACGAGAACAATGTTATTTTGCCCCCTTCCCCTTCCCCCAATCGTTGTTTGTTTGTCGTATGTTCAAAAAAAAGGCCCAATGCAAATTAAAAACGGGGCGACCGATCATTATTTCGCACACAGAGCGGGAAAAGGCCTGAGACACCGGCCGTGACGCAGGTATGACGTCGGCGGAGGGAAAGGGCGCAAAAAAATCCCGATTTGAATCTATCTCCCGGCTGCCAGATGAAGGCCGAGGCTAGAGACGGAGGGAGCCGAGAGGAAGTATGTGACTTTGGGGCGGGTGCAGGGGCTCGGGGATGGGGAGGGTGCCAGCTTCTTTTATTTCCGGTCCAGGAGACTTTGCGCTCCCTTTCTCTCTGTCGCTCCCTCTCTCGTTCATGCCGGCTTATTCTTTCTACGCCGCCCCCCACGATACTCGTCATCTCGCAAGTATTGCTCTCTATCGCTCACACAGGAATTAGACAACTTTTGCCAAACAACACGGGAAATAAAACATAACAACCGTCTGCTTTGAATTATACAGCATCGTTAATGCACTCATCTTGTAGCTGATGTTCATAGAATAGAATAGACCTTTATTGTCATTTTTATAACATGGGTCAACAAAATTGGACGTGGCACTCCAGGTCCACATTTTAAAGTGAGGATAATGAAAACAAAGGAGATAAAGGAACAAAGAAGATGTTTGTACTGTCCTTGTTGCAGGCTTTGCTTTCCTCCGGAGGGAGGTGTATGAGGGGGTGAGGGACAGACAGAGATGGCCGGATCCAGCTAGGTGAGGGGAGAGGGGAAGCTCTGAACGCATGTTTGATGTAACTGTGTTTTCCCCCCCCCTGGTTGCTCAGTCCACGTATCGAAGGAATTTGGGAAGTACAGTCCTTAAGCATGCCTGATTAAAGTCGCCGGCGAGGATAAAAGCTGTGTCGGGGTGTGCGAGCTGCTGTTTATTGATAGCAGCGGGCAGGAGATTAAGCGCTATGCTAACGTTAGCATCCGGTGGAATGTATACATATACGACACAGTATGTGGGTGTGGATCCCTTAAGCACACGCTTGGTAGGGGCACCAGTTCCTGCGGTGTGTCTTGGGCAAGTACACCCTGGTGGCATCCATCCCTCTTCGGGCCAACAAGTGTTTCCGACCATTCTTAAACCGGGGATCCTTGGCGCGTTAGGCCCATGTGTTAACCACTGCCTTACAATACAGTTGTCTTCAATGTCATCCACATTGTGAAACAGCGGGAGATTAGACATGGCACTCCAGGGTAAACCGTGTCATTGATACTTTGAAGAGAAAAAGAGATAAAGGACTCTCGGGATAAATTGGCAAAAAAATACATTGTAGTGCTTAGTCAAATCAAGTCATGTTTATATGTTTGGCCCTTAATCACAAAGAGTCTGAAATGGCTGCACAGACCACAGATTATTGCAAACCACAGACTAATTATGACACCATCCCCTGATCTTAAACCTTCATGAGGGCAAATAGCACACATATTATCAACATAAAATCCAGTTTATTCATATGCTATAGAATTGAAGTGTGTTTTAAGCTTAGATTTCAACATTTCCACTGAGGTTGAAGATCAAATCTCAGGGGGAAGAGCATTCCACAGCACCAAGGCACCCAATGGAGAACTCTCTCCAACCTGCAGATTTCTTCTTGACTCTTGGGATCACAAGTAGACCGGCGTTTTCAGAAAAAGGCTCCGGACTGGAACATAGGAGGAAATTCAGTCTAATTCAATGTAATTAAGAAGTATATATTGGATTATATATATATATATATTTTTTTTTTTTTTTCCCCAACTTTTCTAAGGTTTTTAATTTCCAGCTCTAGTGAATCAAAAGAATGACTCAAATGTCTCTAGAAAATTATTCAAATTTTAAGACCTTGTTATGATTAAAGGCGTGTTAAAATGAAATGTCCTGTATTGCTTTTAATGATTGTTTAGAAATGAACTCTTTCAGGAATAACTGTATCAAAACGTTGGCCTATGTGGGTAGAATTCGCTATTCCCAACAATTCATCCAAAATGTCTTTATTCGTCAAAAGATGAATCCGTTTACTCTAGTTTTATGTTTGACCGTCTCTTAAAATATACAAAATCAGAACATTCATCAGAAAAATAAACGCAAAATAATTATTTGTAGTTTGTTTCTTTGTTCCCTTGCCAATTTGGGAAGCTACCTGTTGAATAATGAGCCCTATGGGATTGATAGCTGCACCTAAGGTGTCCTCAAAATATCTCTCACTCTTTTTTTGTTTTTGTTACAAAGAGTGAACATTGTTAGCATTAGGATAATTGTCTCATTTTTGTTTGAATATGTCGTCATAAAAAAAAAATACATGAGTGATTGCCATTTTGTGTGGTAATCTTTAAATGTATACATGCAACTCATCCTCCCGATTGGTCGATTTTTCTTTTTGTGTGACTGTGTTGTTGACTTCCAGGGTTGGGTAGGATTACTCGAACTGGATTACTTTCAATGACTTTTGGATGACCCCAATAGCAAATATTCTAATAAAAGACAAAAGAAACTCAATCTAAATATGAATGAAATGATGACTCACAACACGTGGTAAGCTTTCTCTCCTGGCTTTGATCTCTGGCAAAACGAACATAAAATGCGACAAAAACAAAATGAAAATGAATCCAAAAAGCTTGCCGTTCCGTGTATTCCGTTACTCCCCAAGCCTGCACAAAATGGAGTCATTTTATTCACATTTAGTTTCTTTTGTCTTTTATGAGCATATTTGGTGTTGGAGTAATCCAAAAGTAATTAAAAGTAATCCAGTTAGAGTAACCCTACCCAACCCTGACTTTATATTTGTCGCGCATAAAAAAAGGTTGAAATTGTTTTTTGTTTTTTTTTTGTAAATTAATAAATATTTTAGTTACATTTTCTGGGGTTTTCAGTGTTAATGTGTTTATTTGTAAAAACAGTTATAATCTCTCTTTTGTTTTGTTCTTATAATCTTTCTTTTATTTCTATATTTGTCTTTTTTTCTTTATTTTTCCTCCTTTTTAGGTCTTTCCGTACATCATGTTGAATAATAATTGTTAATGTAGAGATTAAAGAAACAAAAATAACCTTAAGAGCCGTGACCCAAAAGAGCCGTCTCGTTTTGGGAGCCGAGCTGAAATGGCCTGTTCTCTAAAAAATGGTCGAATTTCCCATTTACCGCAGTGTTTTCCCATTTGCTCCAAAAATACCACTTATTTTTAAAGTAACACAAATATTTACTTTCACTATATTTACTATAGAGTAATTTAGTGACTAACTTAGTTACTTTTTGTAAGAAATATTGAGTAATTATCACGCATTACCTTTTTAAAGTAATATGTCCAACAACAGCTTTCTGAGATCAACATCATTCAAATGCTATAGAATAGAAGCCTAGATCCAAAAACTTCCATTTAAGTTGCAGATTAAATCTCAAGAGAGTGGAGCATTCCACGGCACGGGGGCCCCAACGAAGAACACTCCCAAACCTGCGGATTTCTTCTTGGCTCTTGGGATCCCGAGCAGACCGGCGTTTTCAGAGCAAAGGCTCAGAGCGGGAACGTAGGATTCAGAAATTTGATTTGAAAGATATGAGGGGGCAAGGATGCAATATAGTGTTGTCGTTTGCCTGCGTCCCTGCGTCCTAGACGCATGATTTTTGCTGGGAACACATCGTGTCACATCAACGTGGGTCCCCGGGAAGCAACTTTTTCTACACAAAATTGTCATTATTACCCAATTACTTTTTTTTAACAAAGATATACCGCACTTCAAACTTTTCGTCAGGCAGATCCGCCATTGTTGTTTTGGTCTCGTTGATTCGAGATGACGTCATTGTTGTGGTGGTTGTCGTCCAGTTAAGGTGAAGATCAACACAAAATTGGTCATTTCTTCAGTGTCACTAATAAGTCGAAAACAATGCCGAAAGTGATAACAACGGCACTAATTCCGGCACAAAAAACGGCGGAGAAATTCTACGGAAGATCGCGGAGGCAAGGAAAACACGTGTGTTGAAGCGAACGAGTCGACGAAGGAAAATAAACAAAAGAATACTCCTAGCAAGAAAAGGACGTTTCTGCCTAAATGGACAAAATTTTATTCCTGGTAACGCTATGAGGATGATAATTGATTGGACCTTGAGAAAGCATTACAACAGTGGCGGGACAGCAAACCACGAAGAATATATGAACTGAAAAATCTGAAGTGATAACTGCCTTGTATTACCAATTAACTGTGATGATTAAAACTGCATGTATATACAGTGGAACCTCGGTTCTCGACCATAATCCGTTCCATTTCTTTGTACGAAAACCGATTTGTACGATCACCGAAGCCGTTTTTTCCCATTAAAAGTCATGTAAAATTGTTTTAATCCGTTCCAACACCCTGAATGTTTATCTTGAATATTTAACGTAAAGCTAATCATACGTTCGCGTTAGCGTCATCTTCCGTACGAAAGATGACGCTAACATGAACGTGTAAAAATAAAAAAAATCAGGTCGTTTACATGTCATTTAGCACCCGGGTCTCCACAACAAGTGGTGAGCGGTTAAAGGATAAAGAAAAGAATTATGAATAGGATTTCTTACCGGTCGGCAGAAGCCATGCTGTATTTCTGAAAGAAGGGAAACTCACACACCTTCTTCATATTTTGCTATTATTTCTCTCTTAAATGCAATAGTTGTACGCACTACTCCTCTTTTTTCACCTGTAGCAACTTTGCTGCTTGCACCGACCTTCTTCCGAGGCATCATTAGGGGTTAAAACACTCCGTTCACCGATATTAAAAACGAAAGCAAAAAGGAGTGCGCGCTCACGTGACAACAGTTCTCCACGAGGGGTGGGGGCAATCTACACTCGTACGCCGCTCAGCGTCGCCCCTAGCGTACCGGCAATCGAACTCCCATTTTTTTGAACGAAAAGCGAAGCGAGAATTTCTCGAAATTTTTCGTCGAGAACCGATTTGTTGGAACTGAGAGGCCTTCGAAAACCCAGGTTCCACTGTATGGACTAATAGTTCAGCAATATTATTTTCTATAATGTAGAATGTTGTGAACTGAAAAATCTGAAGTGATAACTGATTTGTATTCCCAATAAACTGTGATGAATATATCGATTTATATTATATATTTGTCGCCATAGGTTTCTGTTGGGACCCCTAGATTTTTGAGCATGCGAGTCCCGTCACGAACACTGTACAACATATTCTCAGAAAAGTAAACGAAGTAGCTAAAGCCTTTTCTTTATTGTGAAATAATTGCTGCTTCCTATTGTGTTTCAGTTGTTGGAATGTGGCCTAACCTATGTGATCTCTATGTGCTGAGTGCAATAACGTGTGAGCGTGTGAGTGTGTGTGACGGCGCGTGCTTTGCAGCAAAGATTCATGTAGCTCCGGGACATGTTTTTTTTTTTTTTTTTTTTTTTTTTTTTTTATAGTGCATCTTGTTAGTTCATTCCTGTCACCTCTCTCTCCCCCTCTCTCTCTCTCTCTTCCACCCTCACCATCCCTCGCTTTTTTTTTTCAGCGCCAAAGGGGGGAGCGTCGGAAAAAGCGGGCCGGACGCGAGGTGGGGAGGCGGTGCGTGCGTGCGGAGGCAGTCGCCATGGTTACAATGCCACCACAAATATTCATCAAGACGTTAAAATAAAAACAAACGGGGAGGGCGTCATCATTGCGCTGTAACGCACTCATTTATAATGAGTGAGGGGAGCAGGTAAAGGGAACGCGTGCTAACATGCTAGATGCTAACTTGCTAAATGCTAACCTGGGGCCACGTGACGAGCCTTTTGCAACTCGTTGCGCTACCTGTGTTACCTGGAATCCCTGATTCAGCGTGGGTACGGGTGCTTGAAATCTGTAAAAGTGCTTGAATTTAAATGTTTTCGAGGTCACGAAAATGCTGGAATTTTCGGTGTAGGCTTGAAAATGCTTGAAATTGTTGCCGTCGCCATTCTCGACAGTCTGACTCTAGACCACGCAATAAATGAAAAATTGTTTTGTTTTTTTAAAGTGTGTAAAAATGACGCTCTGGTGGCTTTTCATATGAAGTGTCACAGCCAGCCCCCTACTGGTCACACCCAAGAGGACAGCTCTATTTAGAAAACCGTCACTTTTGTCTCTTAAACGACTCCTCGGATTTTTTGGCTTTTCAACAATATCATTGATAATTATACATGATTCGCCAAATGATTTAATGAGTGATTTAATATATTTTGCAGGTGATCTCTGAAAAATACACGAAATATCAATTACAATATCCACGAATCTGCAAAAACAATTTAGTTTTTTACGCAATATACAGATTTAAAGTCGAACAACAATACAAAATCCTGGAAATGCAAAACAATAAATTATATTTACGATTTTATTTCGACCAATCTCCAACCCGCAAAAAATATCAATTCAAATAAGTAAAACATGAAGTAATAGCAGTCTCTAAGAGCAATCGATATCATTAAAATGATACTGTACTTTCTTTCATTTTGAACTCAATTATTACCCAACCCGGGCAGCATGGCGGCACAGTGGTTAGCGCGTGTGCGGCACAGTTCTGAGGTCATGGGTTCAAATCCAGTCACCAGCCTTCCTGTGTGGAGTTTGCATGTTCTCTCTGTGCTTGCGTGGATTTTCTCCGGGCACTCCGGTTTCCTCTCACGTTTCAAAAACATGCATCTCATGTTGATTGGCCTAACCAAATTGTCCCTAGGTGGGAATGAGCGAGCGAGTACAGTTCTGAGGTCATGAGATTGAACCTCCTGTGCGGAGTTTGCATGTTCTCCCCGTGCTTGCCTGGGTTTCCTCCGGGCACTCCGGTTTCCTCCCACATTCCAAAAACATGCATGTCAGGTTAAATGGCCAGTCCAAATTGTTCCTAGGTGGGAATGAGCAAGTACAGTTCTGAGGTCATGAGATCGAACCTCCTGTGCGGAGTTTGCATGTTCTCCCCGTGCTTGCCTGGGGTTCTTCCGGGCACTCCGGTTTCCTCCCACATTCCTAAAACACGCATGTCACGTCAATTGGCCGGTCCAAATTGTCCCTAGGTGGGAATGAGCGAGCAAATTGTCTGTCCCTGTGTGTCCTGCGACTGGCTGGCAACCAGTTCAGGGTGTTCCTTGCCCACTGCCCAAAGATATCTGGGATGGGCTCCAGCACCCCCGCGGCCCTACTGAGGATAAGCAGTGCAGATAATGGATGGATGTATACAACCCAACCCCCGCCGAGCCCTTTCCGTGTTAGTAAACAAGTGTGACGCATTGAAACTGCGCATGCATTGTGAAGCAGAATGGCAAAAAAAGATCCTCGATAAAAGGTAGCAATTTATTTTAGTCATGAAAAAAAAACCTATGGATTGGTGCTGGATTTTTTTCCTTTGAAGGTTTGACAACATGGCCTAGAACAGGGGTGTCAAACTCATTTGAACTCGGGGGGGGGGCACACGATAGAACAAACATTCTGTCGGGGGCCGGACGAGTAGATTAAAGAGAAAGAAAAAGAGAGATGAAGAAATAAGAGAAAGAAGGAGGGAAAAAGGAGAGAGGGCAGGATAAAGAAAGAAGAAGAGAGAGGGAGAGAGCGTGAGTAACAAAAGAGATAAAAAGAGAAATCATGAGAGAGGGGGAAAGAAAGGGAGAGGAAGAAAGAAATCCAAAGAGAAATAGAAAGAGAGAAAAGGGAAAAGAAAGGGCGAAGGGTAGGAAGAGAGAAAGAGAAAAGGAAAAAAGGAAGTTAGAGCAAAAGAAGTTAAAAAGACACAGAGAAAGAGACAGAGAGTGGGAGAACAGGGGTGGAAAAGAGAGAGAGAGAGAGTGAGAGAGAAATATAAGTACAAATAAAAATGCAAAATAACTGCCCGGAGATGGCTGGGATGGGCTCCAGCCCCCCCGCGACCCTAATGAGGATAAGCGGTACGGCTAATGAGATGAGATGAGAAAATCAAGTACAGTGTCTTAGTTG
Source organism: Urocampus carinirostris (assembly GCF_059441175.1). Classification (NCBI taxonomy): domain Eukaryota; kingdom Metazoa; phylum Chordata; class Actinopteri; order Syngnathiformes; family Syngnathidae; genus Urocampus; species Urocampus carinirostris. The sequence goes on from NC_142367.1 coordinate 29,012,189, forward strand.
AAGGCAACTGGCTTTGGCAACATCAAGTGGACATATTTCAACCCGCAGCTTGTTTTTCTCTTGCGCTTCTCTGAGTGTTGTCACGCGGGCCGGATTCAATCCCTCGGCGGGCCTGATCTGGCCCGCGGGCCGCCCGTTTGACACCTGTGGCCTAGAAAGTGCTTAAAAAGTGCTGAAATGTGCCCACGAAAAAGGTGTACGCGGGCTTCCTACGAGGAGGCCTCTCTACTTTGGCCCCCCAGTCCCCCCACCCCACCATCACCCACCTCCATCTACTGTTGTGTAGCCCCAGGCCACAGTGTGATGTGTCCTCCCTCTGTCCCTCTGTCCCTCCCTCTCTCTCTGTCCCTGTCACCTTCGATCGCTCGGCCAAACTAGACACAGCGCCCGGGGCCACCGGAGAGCCGGCAGAGCGAGGGAGCGGGGCGGGGGAGCCAAAGAGAGAGGGAAGGGGGGACGGAGGGGGGACGGAGGGAGGACGGAGGGAGGGGGACAGACACAAGGAATAAGCGTCGGGTGTCATGTGGATTAAAGAAGTGACCCAAAGACTAATCTGGAGCAAAATTCTCAATATGGAGTTGTTTCCCCTGTCGAAAAAGACCACCTAAAGGGGGATTACGCGGAGGAAGTTGTACATCCGTTTAAATATTAAGAGTGCCGATCCTCCGGATATATTCCAAAACATGCTAAATGTGAGGAAATCGGACACGGTTTTTGCATAAAATCCAACAAATTTTCCCGAATGTAACTCGCTTCCGAGTATAAGTCGCAACAGCCAAAAAATGCATTCTATTCTGTTATTCTAGTCCACGGGTGTCAAACAGGCGGCATGCGGGCCAGATCAGGCCCGCCAAAGGATTGAATCCAGCCCGCGAGACAACACTCAGAGAAGCGCAAGAGAAAAACAAGCTGCAGTTCCAGCATAAAATGATTACAATTGTATTTTATTTTTTTCCTCAGATTTATTGGTTTTATTGTTTTCTTTCCCCTCCATGTTTTTCTTTTTTTGTTTATCTTTTCCCCCTTTTTAAGTCTTTCATACATAGTAACTGTAAAGGTAGGGATCAAAGCAACAAAGAACAATCCAAAGAGTCGCCTGGGACTCGAAAGAGTTGGCTCTTTTTAGTGAGCCGAAAAAGCCGGTTCTCCTAAAATAGTTGGAATTTCAATAGTATGTCAGTAGTATTCCCATCATAGAATCATTGTAGTATTTTGGGGTATTTTTGTAAATAACTTGTTGTATTTGCTTAGTAGTTCTGTTGTAATATTTCTCTAGTAGTATTTTGTAATCTATTATGACTGTTGTGCTATTTTTCTTTTGGAAATGAAAGCAAAATAATATATTAGGTGCCTCTTTTTAAGCAGTAGATTTGATATTTCATTCAAGTATTTCTGTAATTGTGTTTTTGTATTGTATGTAGTATGACGGTTGTGCTATTTTTGTAGTATTTTTTCTTTTTTCTTTAATGAAAGCAAAATAATATAGTATATCCATTTTTAACCAGTGACATTGATATTTCATTTTGTAGGATTTCTGTAGAAGTATTTCCAGAGTGCTTTTTTCGTAGTATTTCAATAGTCTTTTTGTTGTATTACTTTAGTATTTTTGTAATGCTACTGTTGTCGTATATTCGTAGTATTTCTGTTGTAATATTTTTGTGGTAGTATTTTGTATTTTAGTATTACTGTAGTATTATTCTTGTTGTATTTCTCTAGTATAATTTACTTTTCAGAATGAAAGCAAAACAATATGTCAGTTTTTTTTTTTCAAGCAGTAGATTTGATTTTGTAGTATTTCTGTCGTCGTGTTTTTGTATTATACTATTGCTGTAATTGTATTTTTCTGTATTTCTGTAGAAGTATTTTTGAAGTCTTTGCATGTTACTATTGTTGTATTTTTGTGGTATTCCTGTCTGTAATAATATTTTGCATTCTAATATTACTGTAGTAGTATTTATATAGTGTTTTTTTTTCAGGATGAAAGCAAAATGATATATTAGGCCCCTGTTTTTAAGCAGTAAATTTGATTTTGTGGTATTTCTGTAGTAGTGTTTTTGTATTCTACTGTTCGTGTAGTTGTATTTTTCTTGTATTTCTGTGAAATCTTTTGAAGTATTTAGTAGTATTTTTGTCGTGTTACTGTCGTGGAATTTTTGTAGTATCTATAGTATTTTTTTTTATCTTTTCGGGATGAAAGCAAAATAAAGTACGAGGCCTCTGTTTTCAAGCAGTAATTCTGAGAGTTTATTTTGTGCTATTTCTGTTGTAGTATTTTTGTATTCTACTGTTAGTGTAGTAGTATTTTTCTTGTGTTTATGTAGAACTCTTTTGAAGTATTTTCATAGTAGTATGTTTGTAGTATTTCAATATTGTTTTGGTAGTATTTCCATCGTAGTATTTTTCTAGTATTACTGTTGTGGAATTTTTGTAGTATCTGTAGTATTTTTTTCTTTCCGGGATGAAAAGTATTTATATATATATATTTTTTTTTTTTCAGAATAAGAGCAAAATGATATATTAGGCCCCTGTTTTTAAGCAATAAATCTGAGAGTTTATTTTGTGGTATTTCTGTAGTAGTATTTTTGTATTATTCTTTTAGTGTAGTTGCATTTTTCTTGTATTTCTGTAGAAATCTTTTGAAGTATTTCCATAATAGTATGTTTTTAGTATTTCAATCTTATTTTGGTATTATTTCTATTGTAGTGTTTTTCTAGTGTGGTGGATTTTTTTTGTAGTATCTCTATAGTATTTTCTTTTTCTTTTTGGGATGAAAGCAAAATAAAATACCAGGCCTCTGTTTTTAAGCAGTAAATGTGAGAGTTTATTTTGTGGTATTTCTGTAGTGTATTAGTATTTTTCTTGTATTTCTGTAGAAATCTGCAGCGTTACATTATATTTGAACTTTCGAAATATTTCCGTGGTCCTATTTCGTAACTCACCTTTGATTGCATTTGGGGGAGGGCTTACCTTTGGCATTCCTCAAATTCCATTGGCTCAGGTGGGGTCTCCGGGCGGCTTTCGATTGGTCCGTTTGGAAAACAGGTAGCCCGACAATGGAGGCTTAGCGTCTTCACTTTGGAATGTGGCCGAAACCGCTTCACTTTGGACCCGTTACTCGGTGGAACTTGACGGGACAACATACAACCGAAGGCGGATTTCATTCCTGACATTTTTGTTTCTATATTATTAGAAAATTAAATCGGGCCTCCAACGTTTAGCAAGCGGAACGCTCGATTTACGTGAAAGCTAATTGCTGTGGACTCAAATTCTTCTTCTTTCCCCCCCCCCACGCTTGAACTGTTCCTATTTTGTTCCCGTTTAAGCGTCAATTCTATTTTTGACGGAATGAAAATGTCGCTCGAGTCTCATTTTCTCGGCACTTTGTTGGGCGTCACAGGTGAGTAGTCGTCGCCATGTCTGTTTCTTTGTCAATTGTTTGGTGTCTTTAACTTCCTCAAGCGGTGTAAGTCTTAAAATATATACATATCTCCTTTTCTCTCGTCATTACACCAAATATGATTTCGTTATGTCATTAAATCTCGGGAATTTATAGTTTCACTTGATATTTGGTTCGAATTCATGTCCCAATAGTAATTACCCACCCTGTTAGAATGTGCTCAATTGCGCCCCCTAAAGACTACAATTGCATATAAGCCACGGGTGTCCAAACTTTTCAGAAAGCGGGCCAGATTTGGTAAACTGAAATTGTGTGAGGGACGATCAAATTTTCTCAATTTTCAGTGTTCATTTGAGCTGTGAAAAGTGATGGGTCCCGGGGACTGGCATGCTGAAAAATCAGATCTATGGCTCCCCAAAATTGAGTGCTCCATGCCCTTACAAACTGTCGTATTTTCCCTTACAAAATACAAAAAAAATCTTTTTTTTTCTTTCAAACATGTTTATTTATGTAGTTTATCATGTTCTATTGTACATGTGTTTCCTTATATATATTGTTAATTAACATTTTGTGGTGAGATACTGAATTGCTCGACATGAAAGAGGTTTATTATAAAAAAGAAAGTGAAAAATTGCTTGGACGTTCACTGTAGAAGGAAAAAATACATGCAAATACAATTAAGTAGAACAATACATTTTCTTATTACAATTATTAATTCATTTCCTGCATTCAATTATTGTTGGTAATATACTGATTTAAGGGATAACCACAAACCTGTCTTTTTTTTATTTTCTCTTTTTTATATTTCCTTTTTTTCTTAACTTCTTTATACAACATAATGATTCGTTATATAATGCATCAAAGCAAGTGAGCCGTTGGAGAGTCGGGTCTTTAATGAATTAAGCCGAAAAAGCCGGTTCTCTATAAAGAGACGGACTTTCACTACACAAATCGAACTTGAGATCGCCGTGCGGACGAAAACTCGAACCGCGAGACCAAAACAACAATGGCGGATCTGCCTCACGAAAAGTTTAGGGTGCGGTAAATCTTTGTTAAAAAATGATAATAACAATTTCGTGTCAAAAAGGTTGCGTCCCGGGGACGCACGTTGATTTGACACGATGCGTCCCAAGCAAAAATAATGCGTCTAGGACAAACGAGACCACTGCATTTTTATGACACAATCCTCATTAAATTTACACTCCAAGAAAGGTTTGCTGTGTCAGTGTGTTGACCTGGTAGCTCGCCTTTTGTAGAATTTTCATTTGACTCTCGGTGTTCGTCTTTTTATAGATTCCCACCAAAGGGGGTGCCAACCAAATCATTGTTCCAACTCTTGCTCTAGTTTTAATTTCCTTTATTGGATCCACCAACACCATCTAGTCATTCAGGTTGTCAGGTATGTTATAAAACGACAATACACATAATTTACTTACATTTAAAGTACCAAATATACAATGAAGCAGTTAAATTATATATATTTTAGAGCAACATTCACTATCTTAACCCCACAAACGTTTGAACAGAACAACTACAACACCCCATAAATCACTGTACTGCAGAGGTTCAGTCATGGGACCTTGCCGAGGCTATATATTTGAAAAACCCTAAACTGAACCAAACCGGCGATCACAAAGACGGCTATGTTAAACGGCTTAAAGTAACAAAAACCAAAATGTGCTCACAGAAATAAAATGAAAGAGGACTTACTGGTGACGTTTCGCTTTGCTCAACGCACACTAACGTTTTAAGTCCTCTTGACCTGAGTTCCAAAGCACAAGAACGTGTGCGCTCCAGTTTTAAATTCCGGAAGCAGTTTTCGGTAAAAGAAAAAAAAAACTCCAATTTCCACTTGTCCTGGAAGCGGCGGCCCTCACACTCAACTTTCCTTTTTTATATATGGGGACGGTGGCCAAAGGGGTACTGCCACTCTGGTGAAATTATGATTTTTGTTTTTGTGCAATTGTATTTTTAATGCGGTCAACATTACTGGCGGGCCACATATTATTAATTTTATGACCGAGGCAGCGGGACAGTAAATATTTGATCACGGGCCGTATCTGGCCCGCGGGCCGGACTTTGGACATGCCCGATATAAGCCATTTACAGAAAGTGACATCTTTTGACTTTCGTGGGAGTTTAACTGAAATAAAAGAGAAAATTTCAATTTAATTTGAATTGACGTGAGATATGAGGCACTCTTGAAATTCTACCCTGTTTGGGCAAATTGTTTATAAAAAATATTGCGTAATATGGATTATTAATTAGTTAAAGTTGAGTTAATCCGTCTAGCTCGTTAAAAGTTGATCAACTAGATGAGCTAAACATATTCCACCCCGTTAGATTCATGAACTTAATTGGTTAGGGTGGGAAATGAGATCAGAGAGCGATAATATTATTCTCATCTCATTAGCCGTACCGCTTATCCTCATTAGGGTCGCGGGGGGGGGCTGGAGCCCATCCCAGCCATCTCCGGGCAGTGGGCAGGGGACACCCTGAACTGGTTGCCAGCCAATCGCAGGGCACACGGGGACAGACAACTCATTCGCTCATTCCCACCTAGGGACAATTTGGAGCGGCCAATTCACCTGAAATGCATGTTTTTGGAACGTGGGAGGAAACCGGAGTGTCCGGAGGAAACCCACGCAAGCACGGGGAGAACATACAAACTCCGCACAGGAAGTCTGGAGCTGGATTTGAACCCATGACATGAACTGTGCCGCACAAGCGCTAACCACTGCCCCGCCGTGCTGCCCATAATAATATTCTATATTACTGAAATTAAGTTGATGATAGTATGGATGTTTTTATGAAGAATATATATATTTTTTAAAACAAGCTTCAAATGTAAGAGTGGAAACTCTTCAGAGACACTGTTTTAAGAAATCAAGCGCTCATTCTAATTGTATCCATCCCTGAGCAAGACCACTATGGATTTCTTCGTCTTAAAATGAGGCAAATAGTGTAAATCAAACCACATTTTATGTCACTTTTAAAGGGGCAGTGTTTAAAATCGACTGCCTCCGAGAGGCACAAAAGCTTTTTGAAATGATTTATTTGTATAGGAGTCATACCTGTCGCGTTTCAGGGCTCCATGCCAATTACAAACTGTCGTATTTTCCCTTACAAAATACAAAATAATCTTACACTACTGTATATATATTTTTTCAAACATGTTTATTTATGTAGTTTAACCTGTTATATTGTACATGTGTTTCCTTATATCATATATATTGTTAATGAACATTTTGTGCGGCACAGTTCATGTCATGGGAACCTGTCGTGGGTTCAAATCCAGCTCCAGACTTCCTGTGCGGAGTTTGTATGTTCTCCCCGTGCTTGCGTGGGTTTCCTCCGGGCACTCCGGTTTCCTCCCACGTTCGAAAAACATGCATTTCAGGTGAATTGGCCGCTCCAAATTGTCCCTAGGTGTGAATGAGTTGTCTGTCCCCGTGTGCCCTGCGATTGACTGGCAGCCAGTTCAGGGTGTCCCCTGCCCACTGCCCGGAAATGGCTGGGATGGGCTCCAGCCCCCCCCCCCCGCGACCCTAATGAGGATAAGCAAGCGGTATGGCTGATGAGATGAGATGAGAACATTTTGTTGCGAGACAGAGTTGTTCGACATGATTGAGGTTTATTATAAAAAAAAGTTCAAAAATGAAGTCGCTTGGACGTCCACTGTAGAAGGAAAAAATTCATGCAAATAGAATTAAGTAGAACAATACATTTTCTTATTACAATTATTAATTCATTTCCTGCATTCAATTATTGTTGGTAATATACTGATTAAAAGGGATGACCACAAACCTGTCTTTTTTTTCATTTTCTTCTTTTTATATTTCCTTTTTTTTCTTAACTTATTTATACAGCATCATCATTCGTAATATAATGCATCAAAGCGAGTGAGCCGTTGGAGAGCCGGCTCTTGAATGAGTTGAGCCGAAAAAGACGCTTCTCTAAAAAGAGACGGTCTTCCTTTCACTACATCAAACCACTTGCTTCATTTGCAACGGAAAAAAAACGATACCGAGATAGAGGCTACCGCGGATGGTAGCCGTAATTGACAAATTTGCGTTTTTCCGTATAAATTTTCTTGTACGTCGTACACGTCTTAAAATGCATAATAAACCTACTTTGTACGGCAAAAACGTACAGGTTGACAGGTATGAGGAGTCCACCCTTGAGACATGTAGTTACATAGCAGAATCTACTGAGCGGTCACCAGGGTTGGGTCGGGTTACTTTAACTTGATTACTTTTACTTTTGGATTACTCCAATACCAAGTAAGACAAAAGAAACTAAATATGAATAAAATGACTAAATTTTGTGCTGGGTTGGGTAGTAATGGAATACATGGAATGGCAAAAATGATGTCGGCAAGCTGTTTGGATTTCTTTTCATTTTGTTTCTGTCGCATTTGATGTTCGTTTTGCCGGAGATCAAAGCCAGGTGAGAAATCTTACCACGTGTTGTGAGTCATCATTTTATTCCTATTGAGTTTCTTTTGTCTTTTATTAGCATATTTGGTATTGGAGTCATCCAAAAGTCACTGAAAGTAATCAAATTAAAGTAACCCTACCCAACCCTGCTCATAGATTACACAGCGTCATCTAGTGCTTAAATCGGACTGGACGTAGCTTTTAACATCTCGAGTGGTTAACGTTTGACAAACGCGTCCCAAAAATGGATTAGTCATCTAGGACTCAAAATGTGTTGACGTTGCTGGTTTTTTTTTATTTCTCTGCTTTGAAAATTACTTCTCTGTAGGTGTTTTGGTGTCATGTTACCAAGAGTGCGGAAAACCGATCCCACCGGAGAACAGAATCGTGGGAGGAATAGACGCTTCGGACGGGGCGTGGCCCTGGCAGGTGTCCGTACAGGTGAGTCCCTCGAGGCCGCCGGTGCTCCCCCTGGTGGTGTTAAAAGTGTCCGCTTCAGCAGGCCGAACTGACTTTTTTTCCCCCGATTCTTGTTTTCTCCGTAGAAAGATAATCGTCACGTCTGCGGAGGCTCCATCATCTCGGAGAACTGGGTCCTATCGGCGGCTCACTGTTTTCCCAAGTAAGAGCGCCAACGATGGGATCTTAAGAACCGTTCCTCGCGAAGAACCGTTCCGTTTGTTCCCGATTCGATCGGCAGGGCGACAAAAGCGACGCGGCGGCGCCGTTTCTAGGTGTTTCCCATGAACCGAGGAAACGCGGTTTGGAAATATTGATTCGGCTTCTGAAGACACGAAGAAAGCAAAAGCGAGCCGGTCCTATGTGGAACACATAGCGAGTCGGGCCACCTTAAACCAAAATCCAACCTTTTACCATTTTGATCGTCTGACATTTCTCTGCCCGGGTTTTTTTTTTTTTTTAAATTATTTAAAGGTATAGTTTATTCTTATTTGTCGTTGCGCTAAAAATTCAATATTATGAAGTTATTTTGTCGTGTCATGCAGGGTTTAGAGTTGCTTTATATATTTAAAAAAAAAAAAGTTGAAATGAGTTAAAAGTTCACAACAGAGTGAAACTATTTATAATTTAGTTGAATAATTGTTTTTAAACTCGTTGATTTATTGTGTGCAGAATATTACCATTATATCCTGAACAAAGGATCCCACAAAACCTTTTTCCAATTGCTTTTTTCTTTACTTTTTTTTCTTGTTTCTTTTCCCACCTAGCTTTTAACATCATTTCACGCTTTATTTCCTTCTCAATTTTCCTTTTTTATTCTTCTCGGTCTCGAACAGGCGAATTACTTGAATACTTGTTGGAATATACATATAATTATGTTAGAAATTTCTCCAACTAATCAATGTGTCAATTGTCAGTCATTTCTGGCTGAAGACATTTGGAGCTAAAGTAGACTATGTCTGTTTTTTTTTAAATCCAGTCCCTCATTGGCTATCGCAGACTGGGGAGCGTCAAAAAAAAGCTTTGAATCGTAGAGAGCTGTGTCAATCGAAAGGTCAGAGCCAGACGGTCGTGTTGGACTTCATTTTGCGAGTTTGTTAACTTGTAAAAGGGAATTGCGGGGCCAAACGGATGGATTACAACAAGGATTCTCCCATGATTCAGAAATGCTTTTATGCGGATTTTTTTTTTTTCATCAGTGGGCATTTTGGTGTGTTTGAGTCAATACCTGACACGGTTTGAGTCATTGAACTGTTGCAAATGAGAATTGTGTCATCAACTGACTATCGGAGCACGTTTATTGGTGAGTTATAGCTGCTTTACAGTTTTGGGGTATCTTGATGGTGATAAGTGTGTTTTGAAACGGTGATCATATCTTTGCATTTTAGCGACAGGTTAAAATATATTTTCGATTCATCGAGAAAAATGATCGCTGGCTAAACGACGGTCGGTCGTTTTCCGTTTTTCCATCCAGTCCATCCGACGTGAGCTCGTACGACATCTACGAGGGCTGGTACTATGTCAACAATTACATTATTAGTTATTTTGTCGTGTAGGGTTTAAAGTTGAAACTATAGTTTAGTTGAATAATATATTTTTTTTAAACTTAATTTATTGTGTGCAGAATATTGCGTTATAATGAGTCCTTTCCTGAGCAAATGATTCCCCAAAACATTATCTCATCTCATTAGCTGCACCGCTTATCCTCAGTAGGGTCGCGGGGGTGCTGGAGCTCATCCCAGCAATCATCGGTCAGTGGGCAGGGGACACCCTGGACCGGTTGCCAGCCAATCGCAGGGCACACAGGGACAGACAATTTGCTCACTTATTCCCACCTAGGGACAATTTGGACCGGCCAATCCACCTTAAATGCATGTCTTTGGAATGTGGGAGGAAACCGGAGTGCCCGGAGGAAACCCACGCAAGCACGGGGAGAACATACAAACTCTGCACAGTAAGGCCGGGAGCTGAATTTGAAACCCACGCAGGAGGTTCCCACAACCTCAGAACTGTGCTGCACACGCGCTAACCACTGCGCCGCCGTGCTGCCCTCCAAAACATTATATTAAACATTATTCTCGATTTGGGCAGCACGGTGGGGCAGTGGTTAGCACGTGTGCAGCACATTTCTGAGTTCGTGGGTTCGAACCCCCTGTGTGAAGTTTGCATGTTCCACATTCCAAAAACATGAATGTCAGGTGAATTGGCCGGTCAAAAATTGTCCCTAGGTGTGAAAAGCTAATCGAATTGTCACTCGTTGGTCGCTACTGGCTGAAGACTTTAGCCTCTAAAGTCATGTCTGTTTTTTCAAAATCCAGTCCCTCATTGGCTGTCTCAACTGGGGAGCGTGGAAAAAAAGATTTGAAATGTAGAGGGTGGTGTCAATCAATAAGGGCCATGTTGGAAATCATTTTGCCAGTTTCTTAACTAGTAAAAGGCAATTACGGGGCCAAACGGACAAATTACAACAAGGATTCTCATATGATGCAGAAATGCTTTTATGCATTTTTTTTTTTTTTTTTTTTAATCTGTGGGCATTCTGGTGTGTTTGAGATGATATCTGACACAGTTTGAGTCACTGAATGAGAATTGTGTCATCAGATGACTATCAGAGGACGTTATTGGTGAGTTATAGCTGCTTTACAGTTTTGGGGTATTTTGTTGGTGATGAGTATATTTATGAAATGAAATGAAATGATCTGCATTTATATAGCGCTTTTCAAGTCAATGACTTCCCAAAGCGCTTTACAATGTGCTCCACATTTCCCAATAGCGGCCCTGCAGCCATGTAAGGCGCTAACCTGCTTATTGGGGGTATTAAGGGTTCAGTGTCTTACCCAAGGACACTTCGACATGTAACACGGGCGAGACGGGATTCGAACTGGGATCCCTTGATCCAAAGACGAACGCTCTACCACCTGAGCTACGTGACCGGCGACATCGTACACACGCGCCGCCAGAACGTTAAAGGGATAAAATTAATTTCAATTTGTTGAGAAAATGACGGTTGGTGGTGGCCCTAACGGAGCAAACCTTTTCCGTTTTTCCATCCAGTCCATCCGACGTGAGCTCGTACGACATCTACGCGGGCTGGTACTACGTCAACAGTTACAACCCGCACCAATCGACGCGCGGCGTGAGCTACGTGGTGATCCCGAACGGGTACGAGGAGCCGCACGGCGGCAAAGACCTGGCCCTGGTGCGTCTCTCCGCCCCCCTGAGCTGGTCGGACTGGATCCGGCCCGTGTGCCTGCCCGCTTCCGGAACGCTCTTTCCCGGCGGCATGCCTTGCTACGTCACCGGCTGGGGGGACGTCCGCGACGGCGGTGAGTCCTCTTGATGGCGCTGTTTCGCTTTTTAGCGTCGCGGGGAACATATTGTTTGTATTTCTGTATAACACACACCGGTTTTGCTCGCCGAGGACTGTCTCGGGGGTGGTCCTCCAGAAGAAAGGGGCGTATACAGTAATCCCTCGGTTATTGCGGTTAATGGGGCCCAAAACCACCCGCGAAAAGTGAAAATCCGCGAAGTAGCAACGCCCCTTCCAAAATGCTTAATAAAAAAAATTCTTTTTTTTTTTCACTATTTTATTTTATTTTTAAATTTTTTTTAGACATGCGAATCTCTGAACTCGCGAACGTGGAACCATGAAGTAGCGACGCCCCTTCAAAAATGCTTAAAAAAAATATATATACCATATTTTCCGCACTATAAGGCGCACATAAAATCGTTTTTTTTTTAAAAAAAAAAAGCTGATTATGTGCCTTATAATCCGGTGCGCCTTATATATAGATCAATATTGAATTACAAGGTCTCGCAACTAAGAGAAGCAGCCACCGACTCCATTTTTCGCGTAGAAGAAGTGCGCCGTGCATACTGGGAAATATTAAACAACGATTCGCTTTTATTTGTGCGTTTGTATAAAGACCCTGAAATGGCTCCTATTAAGAGACATGCTTTGAGTTTAAACTCAAGGCGATCAGTCACGCAGTAGAACACAGGAATAGAGCAGCAGCGAGGGAGTTTAACATGAATGAATCGAACACGAGAGTGGCTCGAGCCGGCAGAATTAAGAGTCCCCCTAGTAACTCGCTAACTGAACAATGGTTCCGTGGGTGAATTATGTAAAACCAACTACAACGTTTTACATTTTACAGTTATTATGTTATTGTTTTGCGCTTGGTATTTTTGCACATTACGAGTGTCACTATATTGCGATTGCACTAACGTTTTTATTTACCATAACAGTATCAGACGTTTTTTTTTTGCGTGTTGACTAAACGGAGGAAAACAGGGATGTGATTTTTCCGACTATAGTCGGAATTCCGACTTTTTCACTTTCACTTTTTCACTTGCGTAGCAAACAAATTCAAGTCCGGCTGTCTCACTCTTACCTTTATTGCTCTGGCGCACCCTGGCGGCCGTTAGAATAATTGGCTGCATTGTTGCACAATCTGCAGGGACTGAACTGCATTTGAACTTACCTTGCAGTATTTACAAAAAAATCAGTTATGTGGGCAAATTCTTTTGTTATTTAAATCTTCTAAAGATGTTACTTAAATGATAAATGTAATCGTGGTTTTGGACAAGTAAATTGCTTAAAACCCAGGAGCTTCGGGGGGGGGGTCGCCCCCCCCTGCGGCCCCCAAACCCCCAGCTAGGTTTCAGACTTTTTCTTCTCACATCAATCACATCCCTGGGAAAAGTAAACTGTCACGCCTTGATGTTGTTTAAAGATGTGTCACGAAAATGCAGAGAAAATAATAAAACAGCTGTTTATTTATTTTGGGAGTGAATGGTGTTGTGGAAAGCTTGTTTGTTATCACTAAAGTTTGACTGACCTATCTGACTGTTTTGTTGACATTCCCTTTAGCGCGGCTCTATCTAGAGGTTGCATAACGTAACTACATCCTCTACTGTAGTCAAGTCAAGTCACGTTTATTTACCGTAAATAGCCCTTAATCACAAAAATGTCTCGAAGGACTGCACAGGATTACAATTACTAAATTGCACAATGACCTGATCTTAAACCAGCATGCACTTATAGCGCCTTATAATGCGGTGCGCCTTATGTATGGAAAAAGTTTTAAAATATATCATTCATTGAAGGTGCGCCTTATAGTGCGGAAAATGCGGTATATTTATGTTATTTTTTATTTTTTCATTATTTTATTTTATTATTATTATTTTTTAGACCTGCGAAGCTCTGAACCCGCGAACGTGGAACCGCGGTGTTGCGAGGTCCCACTGTACTTGAAATTCAATCGCATCGTTCCGGGGCAAAATGTCAAATGGTATTCCTTTTTGAATATGTCCTTTGTTCCGCTGGTGCTCCAGCGGTTTAGCTATCTGTGTCCTCACCACCGGGACCCGGCTTCTAGTCTCGTTGCACCCAATAGCAAAGTTTGAGCTAAGACAAAATGAGATCGGACGTTCTAGCGATTTATGAGAGCAGGCTTGCCTAAATGATCAACCTGTCGAATGAACAAATTGGCCGATAATCGGTTGACCTCTAAACTGATTTATCATTCCAAGGTGAAATTTCCAGGGATCAGAATTTTCCGCGGATCCGCGGATTTCCGCTGTTTTTGAACCCCAAAGGTCATTCCCGAAAATCGTCTAAATTCGATGAGAAAATATTTTGGGGGGGTGAGGTATGGTACGTGACTGTTTCATCACCCCAAGTTAGCAGTTAGGGATCGCGAGAAAAATCGGCAAAAAGAAGCGCAGCGCATTAGATCTATAACACACAACAAATAGATCGACTCCTACCATTGGTCGATAGGTTCGCTGATAACCAATCAGCGGAGCTTTTGTTCAGAGCATTGGCTTTCTCAAACATGGCGCTCCTTCCGGTCTTTTCAAACGGTGAAATGAGTGTTTGAAAAAGTAAATATGAAAATACTAAGAAAAGAAGACGAGGCTTTTGTCTCCGAGATTGATAAAGGAATCAAGAAAAAATTGAAGTGGTCATGGCTGGAGAAGACTGTCACAGACTGACATGTATTTTCTTTAAGCATGTTCAGTTTGTGCATTCTATTTTCAAATGAATGATGAATGGTTATTAATGTATATATTTTCATATATATTGTTGATTAGTAGCTAAATACAAGGTCCATCTTCATCATCAAAACACAACAACAATGGTGATGGTTGTAACATTGTAATCCCCCGATTGTTTTAAACATCTTAAAACTGAAAAAAATACATGGTTTCTGTTTTGTTGGATTTGATTCATTCTAGTGCAATTTTCACATAGCAAATAAGATAAATGTCCTGGACCTGGCTATTTCAGCTGAAAATGAAAATCTCCATTCTGATCCCTGTTTGTGACTTATTGCACCACTCTAGTTTTGTAACGCGCACCCAAACTTTGAGTTCTCGGTGAGGTAAAGGCAATGTGCTTTATACACAAAATCATACATGTTATACAGAGAAGCCGCCATTTTCTAAGAAATGTAATAACGTGTGTGTGTGTTTCCCCTGCCCAGTCCCGCTGACAGGGGCGGGGCCTCTTCAGGAAGTGCAAGTGCCAATCATCTCGCAGGATTCCTGCCGCCAGATGTACCGCACGGAGCAGGTGGACATCTTGTACGACATGATCTGCGCGGGCTTCCAGGAAGGTGGCAAAGACTCCTGCCAGGTAATTATGACCTCTTTCGCTTTTCCATATAAAAGGGGTGCATCGACACCGAGGGTCAGGAAGCTTTTGCGCCCGAGGAGTCAAGAAAGCAAAACTATTTTGTCCACAGAATATATTTGAAGACCGAAAAAAGAATTCTTTATTTGAGTGACGATTTGATCAAATCTATGAAACAAGTGTCATGCCGAGAGCCTACTGTATGTCCCATTTCAATAGAAATATACCGCTTCAAATTGGTCTCTATGCCTCAGTAGGTATTGAATTTATTATTCTAAAAATAAGGCCTTAATTAACATTAAAATGTCTTAATGTGGACAGCACGGCAGCTAGCGCGTGTGTTGGACAGTTCTGAGGTCATGAGATCGAAGCTCCTGTGTGGAGTTTGCATGTTCTCCCCGTGCTTGCGTGGGTTTCCTCCCACATTCCAAAAACACGCATGTCAGGTCCATTGGCCGATTCGAATTGTCCCTAGGTGGAAATGAGCGGGTGAGTTGTCTGTCTCTGTGTGCCCTGCGACTGACTGGCAACCGGTTCAGGGTGTCCCCTGCCCACTGCCCGAAGATAGCTGGGATGAGCTCCGGCGACCCTACTGTGGATAAGCGGTGCAGATGATGGATGGATGGATGTCTTAATGTAGCAGAAGTTCTTTGGAAATATTAGTCATCGTTCAGTATTGACTGTAAACCCTAATGCCCCCAATTCATGCGGTGTTTTGATAGTTTCAAATGTATTATTATTTTTTTGCTCAACGTGGTCTTTAATTTATTTTAAAAGGCATTTAAAAAAGTCAACTGAAGCTGTAGGAAACCTGGGTTGCCTCCACCGCAATAAGGGATAATATTGCTATCAATTGTTACCAGTAGCGAGAGAAGCGTCCCGATCCGACTCAAATGCAGCACTTTCATCATCGCGTCGCCGTTATTTCCCTGCTCTTCAGAGAAGAGCCGGACCTTTACGAGCAGCGGCGTTGACCGATACTAGATTCTAAATCGCTAGGGACATACTAGTGCGTTCTGAAATTGGGTTAGTATCACATTGTATCATAAGCGTTTGATCATTTGTGTGGAACAAAAAAAAACCACGAGGCACAGCTACATGTTTAATTCCTGCACTTTATTCAAGGTCATTTGTTAGGATCCAATCTTAAACTGAAGCAAAGGGAAATAAGTCCAATTAAAAGGGCAAACTTCAATTTTCATGAATGCATTGTTTGTAATATGTTACAATCATGTAGAAAAAAAGATTGTCACTGTATGAACAATAAGGAAATATTTGCATAGTACAGTCCTTCTAAAAACTGCTTACCTTCTGCTCATTGAAAATCAAGCACAAACCTGTTCTCTATGGTTCTTCTCAAAGCGAGTGAGTGTGCACGCTACAAACGCCACCATCAACTCCAGAGAGCTTAGAACCTGTCACCAAATGGAAAGATCTCTGAGCTTCCATATCCAAAGAGGTTTCAGAACCAGGTATCATGGCCAGGATCACTCTGATCGCGGCCGCACCTACCAGACTTCAAACCAGCCGGAGGGACAAGAACATAGCAGTCAAATCCAAGACCAGACTCTTGCAAGCTCTGGTGACCTCCCTCTTCCTCGCTGCTGGCGAGACATGGACCCTCACTGGAAAAGAAATCCAGACCATGCTCCATCAGCTACTTAGCACATGTGAAAAACCAGACCGCCACAGGGCCCATGGGACCCTACCAAGAACAGATGATGAAAACTTGAGTGATCATTGTCTGGGGCTCTGTCTCAGGGGGCAGAAGAAGATTTGGGCCTACAACATCAAGGAATGGACCGGCCCCAACCCAAAAACAGCCCAGGGATGGTCAACAATAGAGAGAGCTGTCCAGAGTTGCGCCTTTATTGGCACCCCAGAGATCTAAAGGAGCACATTTTTGTGCTCCGTCATTGAATATTGCTAAAGACAGGGGTGTCTAACTCCTTTTAACTGGG
Organism: Urocampus carinirostris; assembly: GCF_059441175.1. NCBI lineage: Eukaryota > Metazoa > Chordata > Actinopteri > Syngnathiformes > Syngnathidae > Urocampus > Urocampus carinirostris. The sequence goes on from NC_142367.1 coordinate 29,029,085, forward strand.
GGGCTACACGATAGAACAAACATTCTGTCGGGGGCCGGACTAGTGGATTAAAGAGATAATGAAATAAGAGAAAGGGAAAAGGAGAGAGGGCGGGACATAGAAAGAAAAAGAGAGAGAGGGAGAGAGCGTGAGAAACAAGAGATAAAAAGTCGTGAGAGAGGGGGGAAAACAAAAGGAGAGGAAGAAAGAAAGAAATCCAAAGAGAAGTACAAAGACAGAAGGAGAGAAGAGAGAAAAGGAAAAAAGGAAGTTAGAGCAAAAGAAGTTATAAAGACACAGAGAAAGAGACAAAAGAGCAACAAAGGCGGCAGTAGCTCAGGAGGTAGAGCGCTCGTCTTGGGATCAAGGGATCCCAGTTCGAATCCCGGCTCGTCCGTGTTACATGTCAAAGTGTCCTTGGGTAAGACACTGAACCCCTCATGCCCCCAATAAGCAGGTTAGCGTCTTACATGGCTGCAATACAAGGCCGCTATTGGGAAATGTGGAGCACATTGTAAAGCGCTTTGGGAAGTCATTGACTTGAAAAGCGCTATAGAAATGCAGATCATTTCAAAGAAAGAGAAAGAGACACGGAGAGTAAAAGAGACAGAGAGTGGGAGGAAAGGGTGGAAAAGAGAGAGAGAGGGAGAGAGCGTGAGAAACAAAAGATAAAAAGTCATGAGAGAGGGGGAAAAGAAAGGGAGAGGAAGAAAGAAATCCAAAGAGAAATAGAAAGACAGAAGGAGAGAACAGAGAAAAGAAAGCTTGAAGGGTATGAAGAGAGAAAGAGAAAAGAGAGAAAAGGAAGTTAGAGCAAAAGAAGTTAAAAAGACACAGAGAGAGAAAGAGACAAAGAGCAACAAAGGAAGAGAAAAAGAGACACGGAGAGTGAAAGAGACAGAAACAGTCAGAAAAAGGGGTGGAAAAGAAAAAGATAAAGAGAGAGAGAGAGAGAGAGAGCGAGCGTGAGAAACAAGAGATAAAAAGTCGTGAGAGGGGTGAAAGAAAGGGAGAGGAAAAAAGAAATCCAAAGAGAAATAGAAAGACTGAAGGAGAGAAAAGAAAGCGCAAAGGGTAGGAAGAGAGAAAAAGAAAAGAGAGAAAAGGAAAAAAGGAAGTTGGAGCAAAAGAAGACACAGAGAGAGAAAGAGACAAAGGAAGAGAAAAAGAGACACAGAGAGTGGTAGAAAAGGGGTGGAAAGGAGAGAAATAAATAAAAGTAGTGTCTTTGTTCGAGGCACCTTTGGCAACATCAAGTTGACCTATTTCAACCTGCATCTCGTTTTTCTCTTGCGCTTCTTTGAGTGTTTTCGCGGGCCGTATTCAATCCTTCGGCGGACCCGATGTGGCCCGCGGACCGCCCGTTTGACACCTGTGATATGACATCGCTCGCGTGCAAACTCTCGAGATGGTGTTCCTGTTGACGAACTCGGGCATCCTCTCTTATCAGGGCGACTCCGGGGGCCCTCTGGTCTGCCCGATGGCCAACGGGACCTGGGTGCAAGCCGGAGCCGTGAGTTTCGGCCTGGGCTGCGCCCGAGCCCACCAGCCCGGGGTCTACGCCCGTCTCACCACCTACGCCGATTTCATCGCCGACAACGTTCCCGAGGTGAAACTGTACGGCCGATCCCGGCCACACGGGGGCGTCGCCTCGGAGACGCTTCTCCTGGCCTGTCTCGCGTCCGTCCTCGTCCTGAGTCGTCTATGAAGAAGACTTTTTGGAGACGTGGCCGAATGAAGTCGTGCAATTCGTAGCGCTATTTTGAATCTGTAGTCTTTTTGATACATTTCTATTTTATGCTGTCATGATTTGCCTTTTTCTAATAAAAGTGATTTGTGAGATTTTTGTTAAAACAAGTTCATTTTAAAGGGACAGTGTGGTGTATTGAATAACCGCGAGTGTTAAAACTGAACATAAAAAAAAAAAATAAAAGTATTTGTACTTTTTCCAGCATGAAGATTCTTGTTTTCTTTTAACTCCATTTTCTTTTTTTTTTCCTTTTTAAAAATTACAATAACTGATTGCCTTCTCCTTTTCTCAAAATTTTTATATTACATTCTTGATCCTTTTTTGTGCGTTTTGGCCACATTGAGTCTCCATCTATTTGTTTTGTAACACGTGTTTTTGGTATTTTCTTGATATTATTATTAAACACTGTCGCCTTGTATAATTTTCGACATACCTTACGTTTTTTTTTCTGCATTTTCGACATTCTAGCCCCTTACGTGTTTTTTTGACATTTTAGACATAGTAACCCCTTATGTCTTTTTTTCGATATTTTCGACATACTAACCCCTTACGTTTTTTTCGATATTTTCGACATACTAACCCCTTATGCCTTTTTTTCGATATTTTCGACATACTAACCCCTTATGTGTTTTTTTGGACATTTTCGACATACTAACCCCTTATGTCTTTTTTTCGATACTTTCGACATACTAACCCCTTATGCCTTTTTTTCGATATTTTCGACATACTAACCCCTTACGTCTTTTTTTTGGACATTTTCGACATACTAACCCCTTACGTTTTTTTGGACATTTTCGACATACTAACCCCTTACGATTTTTTCGATATTTTCGACATACTAACCCCTTACGTTTTTTTCGATATTTTCGACATACTAACCCCTTACGTTTTTTTCGATATTTTCGACATACTAACCCCTTACGATTTTTTCGATATTTTCGACATACTAACCCCTTACGTTTTTTTCAATATTTTCGACATACTAACCCCTTACGTTTTTTTCAATATTTTCGACATACTAACCCCTTACGTTTTTTTCGATATTTTCGACATACTAACCCCTTACGATTTTTTCGATATTTTCGACATACTAACCCCTTAGTTTTTTTCAATATTTTCGACATACTAACCCCTTACGATTTTTTCAATATTTTCGACATACTAACCCCTTACATTTTTTTCGATATTTTCGACATACTAACCCCTTACGTTTTTTTCGATATTTTCGACATACTAACCCCTTACGTTTTTTTCGATATTTTCGACATACGATTTTTTCAATATTTTCGACATACTAACCCCTTACGATTTTTTCAATATTTTCGACATACTAACCCCTTACGTTTTTTTCGATATTTTCGACATACTAACCCCTTACGATTTTTTCGATATTTTCGACATACTAACCCCTTACGATTTTTTCGATATTTTCGACATACTAACCCCTTACGTTTTTTTCAATATTTTCGACATACTAACCCCTTACGTTTTTTTCAATATTTTCGACATACTAACCCCTTACGTTTTTTTCGATATTTTCGACATACTAACCCCTTACGTTTTTTTCGATATTTTCGACATACTAACCCCTTACGTTTTTTTCGATATTTTCGACATACTAACCCCTTACGTTTTTTTCCATATTTTCGACATACTAACCCCTTACGTTTTTTTCGATATTTTCGACATACTAACCCCTTACGATTTTTTCGATATTTTCGACATACTAACCCCTTACGTTTTTTTCGATATTTTCGACATACTAACCCCTTACGATTTTTTCGATATTTTCGACATACTAACCCCTTACGATTTTTTCAATATTTTCGACATACTAACCCCTTACGTTTTTTTCAATATTTTCGACATACTAACCCCTTACGTTTTTTTCGATATTTTCGACATACTAACCCCTTACGTTTTTTTCGATATTTTCGACATACTAACCCCTTACGATTTTTTCGATATTTTCGACATACTAACCCCTTACGTTTTTTTCAATATTTTCGACATACGTTTTTTTCAGTATTTTCGACATACTAACCCCTTACGTTTTTTTCAATATTTTCGACATACTAACCCCTTAAGTTTTTTTCGATATTTTCGACATACTAACCCCTTACGTTTTTTTCGATATTTTCGACATACTAACCCCTTACGTTTTTTTCGATATTTTCGACATACTAACCCCTTACGATTTTTTCGATATTTTCGACATACTAACCCCTTACGTTTTTTTCGATATTTTCGACATACTAACCCCTTACGTTTTTTTCGATATTTTCGACATACTAACCCCTTACGATTTTTTCGATATTTTCGACATACTAAACCCTTATGCCTTTTTTTCGATATTTTCGACATACTAACCCCTTATGTGTTTTTTTGGACATTTTCGACATACTAACCCCTTATGTCTTTTTTTCGATACTTTCGACATACTAACCCCTTACGATTTTTTCGATATTTTCGACATACTAACCCCTTACGTTTTTTTCGATATTTTCGACATACTAACCCCTTACGTTTTTTTCGATATTTTCGACATACTAACCCCTTACGTTTTTTTCGATATTTTCGACATACTAACCCCTTACGATTTTTTCGATATTTTCGACATACTAACCCCTTACGATTTTTTCGATATTTTCGACATACTAACCCCTTACGTTTTTTTCAATATTTTCGACATACGTTTTTTTCAGTATTTTCGACATACTAACCCCTTACGTTTTTTTCGATATTTTCGACATACTAACCCCTTACGTTTTTTTCGATATTTTCGACATACTAACCCCTTACGTTTTTTTCCATATTTTCGACATACTAACCCCTTACGTTTTTTTCCATATTTTCGACATACTAACCCCTTACGTTTTTTTCAATATTTTCGACATACTAACCCCTTACGTTTTTTTCGATATTTTCGACATACTAACCCCTTACGTTTTTTTCGATATTTTCGACATACTAACCCCTTACGTTTTTTTCGATATTTTCGACATACTAACCCCTTATGTGTTTTTTTGGACATTTTCGACATACTAACCCCTTATGTCTTTTTTTCGATACTTTCGACATACTAACCCCTTACGTCTTTTTTTTGGACATTTTCGACATACTAACCCCTTACGTTTTTTTCGATATTTTCAACATACTAACCCCTTATGCCTTTTTTTCGATATTTTCGACATACTAACCCCTTACGTCTTTTTTTTGGACATTTTCGACATACTAACCCCTTACGTTATTTTGGACATTTTCGACATACTAACCCCTTACGATTTTTTCGATATTTTCGACATACTAACCCCTTAGGTTTTTTTCGATATTTTCGACATACTAACCCCTTACGTTTTTTTCGATATTTTCGACATACTAACCCCTTACGATTTTTTCGATATTTTCGACATACTAACCCCTTACGTTTTTTTCAATATTTTCGACATACGTTTTTTTCAGTATTTTCGACATACTAACCCCTTACGTTTTTTTCAATATTTTCGACATACTAACCCCTTACGTTTTTTTCGATATTTTCGACATACTAACCCCTTACGTTTTTTTCAATATTTTCGACATACGTTTTTTTCAGTATTTTCGACATACTAACCCCTTACGTTTTTTTCAATATTTTCGACATACTAACCCCTTACGTTTTTTTCGATATTTTCGACATACTAACCCCTTACGTTTTTTTCGATATTTTCGACATACTAACCCCTTACGATTTTTTCGATATTTTCGACATACTAACCCCTTACGATTTTTTCGATATTTTCGACATACTAACCCCTTACGTTTTTTTCCATATTTTCGACATACTAACCCCTTACGTTTTTTTCAATATTTTCGACATACTAACCCCTTACGTTTTTTTCGATATTTTCGACATACTAACCCCTTACGTTTTTTTCGATATTTTCGACATACTAACCCCTTACGTTTTTTTCGATATTTTCGACATACTAACCCCTTATGTGTTTTTTTGGACATTTTCGACATACTAACCCCTTATGTCTTTTTTTTGGACATTTTCGACATACTAACCCCTTACGTTTTTTTCGATATTTTCAACATACTAACCCCTTATGCCTTTTTTTCGATATTTTCGACATACTAACCCCTTACGATTTTTTCGATATTTTCGACATACTAACCCCTTAGGTTTTTTTCGATATTTTCGACATACTAACCCCTTACGTTTTTTTCGATATTTTCGACATACTAACCCCTTACGATTTTTTCGATATTTTCGACATACTAACCCCTTACGTTTTTTTCAATATTTTCGACATACGTTTTTTTCAGTATTTTCGACATACTAACCCCTTATGCCTTTTTTTCGATATTTTCGACATACTAACCCCTTACGTCTTTTTTTTGGACATTTTCGACATACTAACCCCTTACGTTTTTTTCGGATATTTTCGACATACTAACCCCTTACGATTTTTTCGATATTTTCGACATACTAACCCCTTACGTTTTTTTCGATATTTTCGACATACTAACCCCTTACGTTTTTTTCAATATTTTCGACATACGTTTTTTTCAGTATTTTCGACATACTAACCCCTTACGTTTTTTTCGATATTTTCGACATACTAACCCCTTACGTTTTTTTCGATATTTTCGACATACTAACCCCTTACGTTTTTTTCGATATTTTCGACATACTAACCCCTTACGATTTTTTCGATATTTTCGACATACTAACCCCTTACGTTTTTTTCAATATTTTCGACATACTAACCCCTTACGATTTTTTCAATATTTTCGACATACTAACCCCTTACGTTTTTTTCGATAATTTCGACATACTAACCCCTTACGATTTTTTCGATATTTTCGACATACTAACCCCTTAGTTTTTTTCAATATTTTCGACATACTAACCCCTTACGATTTTTTCAATATTTTCGACATACTAACCCCTTACATTTTTTTCGATATTTTCGACATACTAACCCCTTACGTTTTTTTCGATATTTTCGACATACTAACCCCTTACGTTTTTTTCGATATTTTCAACATACTAACCCCTTATGCCTTTTTTTCGATATTTTCGACATACTACCCCCTTACGTTTTTTTCGATATTTTCGACATACGATTTTTTCAATATTTTCGACATACTAACCCCTTACGATTTTTTCAATATTTTCGACATACTAACCCCTTACGTTTTTTTCGATATTTTCGACATACTAACCCCTTACGATTTTTTCGATATTTTCGACATACTAACCCCTTACGATTTTTTCGATATTTTCGACATACTAACCCCTTACGTTTTTTTCAATATTTTCGACATACTAACCCCTTACGTTTTTTTCAATATTTTCGACATACGTTTTTTTCAATATTTTCGACATACTAACCCCTTACGTTTTTTTCGATATTTTCGACATACTAACCCCTTACGTTTTTTTCGATATTTTCGACATACTAACCCCTTACGTTTTTTTCGATATTTTCGACATACTAACCCCTTACGTTTTTTTCGATATTTTCGACATACTAACCCCTTACGTTTTTTTCGATATTTTCGACATACTAACCCCTTACGTTTTTTTCGATATTTTCGACATACTAACCCCTTACGATTTTTTCAATATTTTCGACATACTAACCCCTTACGTTTTTTTCAATATTTTCGACATACTAACCCCTTACGTTTTTTTCGATATTTTCAACATACTAACCCCTTATGCCTTTTTTTCGATATTTTCGACATACTAACCCCTTACGTCTTTTTTTTGGACATTTTCGACATACTAACCCCTTACGTTTTTTTGGACATTTTCGACATACTAACCCCTTACGATTTTTTCGATATTTTCGACATACTAACCCCTTACGTTTTTTTCGATATTTTCGACATACTAACCCCTTACGTTTTTTTCGATATTTTCGACATACTAACCCCTTACGTTTTTTTCAATATTTTCGACATACGTTTTTTTCAGTATTTTCGACATACTAACCCCTTACGTTTTTTTCGATATTTTCGACATACTAACCCCTTACGTTTTTTTCGATATTTTCGACATACTAACCCCTTACGTTTTTTTCGATATTTTCGACATACTAACCCCTTACGATTTTTTCAATATTTTCAACATACTAACCCCTTACGTTTTTTTCAATATTTTCGACATACTAACCCCTTACGTTTTTTTCGATATTTTCGACATACTAACCCCTTACGTTTTTTTCGATATTTTCGACATACTAACCCCTTACGATTTTTTCGATATTTTCGACATACTAACCCCTTACGTTTTTTTCAATATTTTCGACATACGTTTTTTTCAGTATTTTCGACATACTAACCCCTTTCGTTTTTTTCAATATTTTCGACATACTAACCCCTTAAGTTTTTTTCAATATTTTCGACATACTAACCCCTTACGTTTTTTTCAATATTTTCGACATACTAACCCCTTACGTTTTTTTCGATATTTTCGACATACTAACCCCTTACGTTTTTTTCGATATTTTCAACATACTAACCCCTTATGCCTTTTTTTCGATATTTTCGACATACTAACCCCTTACGTTTTTTTCGATATTTTCGACATACGATTTTTTCAATATTTTCGACATACTAACCCCTTACGATTTTTTCAATATTTTCGACATACTAACCCCTTACGTTTTTTTCGATATTTTCGACATACTAACCGCTTACGTTTTTTTCGATATTTTCGACATACTAACCCCTTACGTTTTTTTCAATATTTTCGACATACTAACCCCTTACGTTTTTTTCGATATTTTCGACATACTAACTAACCCCTTACGTTTTTTTCGATATTTTCGACATACTAACCCCTTACGATTTTTTCGATATTTTCGACATACTAACCCCTTACGATTTTTTCGATATTTTCGACATACTAACCCCTTACGATTTTTTCGATATTTTCTACATACTAACCCCTTACGATTTTTTCGATATTTTCGACATACTAACCCCTTACGTTTTTTTCAATATTTTCGACATACTAACCCCTTACGTTTTTTTCAATATTTTCGACATACGTTTTTTTCAATATTTTCGACATACTAACCCCTTACGTTTTTTTCGATATTTTCGACATACTAACCCCTTACGTTTTTTTCGATATTTTCGACATACTAACCCCTTACGTTTTTTTCGATATTTTCGACATACTAACCCCTTACGTTTTTTTCGATATTTTCGACATACTAACCCCTTACGTTTTTTTCGATATTTTCGACATACTAACCCCTTACGTTTTTTTCAATATTTTCGACATACTAACCCCTTACGTTTTTTTCGATATTTTCGACATACTAACCCCTTACGATTTTTTCGATATTTTCGACATACTAACCCCTTACGTTTTTTTCGATATTTTCGACATACTAACCCCTTACGTTTTTTTCGATATTTTCGACATACTAACCCCTTACGATTTTTTCGATATTTTCGACATACGTTTTTTTCAGTATTTTCGACATACTAACCCCTTACGTTTTTTTCGATATTTTCGACATACTAACCCCTTACGTTTTTTTCGATATTTTCGACATACTAACCCCTTACGATTTTTTCGATATTTTCGACATACTAACCCCTTACGTTTTTTTCAATATTTTCGACATACGTTTTTTTCAATATTTTCGACATACTAACCCCTTACGTTTTTTTCAATATTTTCGACATACTAACCCCTTACGATTTTTTCAATTTTTCGACATACTAACCCCTTACGTTTTTTTCGATATTTTCGACATACTAACCCCTTACGTTTTTTTCGATATTTTCGACATACTAACCCCTTACGTTTTTTTCGATATTTTCGACATACTAACCCCTTACGTTTTTTTCGATATTTTCGACATACTAACCCCTTACGTTTTTTTCGATATTTTCAACATACTAACCCCTTATGCCTTTTTTTCGATATTTTCAACATACTAACCCCTTACGTTTTTTTCGATATTTTCAACATACTAACCCCTTATGCCTTTTTTTCGATATTTTCGACATACTAACCCCTTACGTTTTTTTCGATATTTTCGACATACGATTTTTTCAATATTTTCGACATACTAACCCCTTACGATTTTTTCAATATTTTCGACATACTAACCCCTTACGTTTTTTTCGATATTTTCGACATACTAACCCCTTACGATTTTTTCGATATTTTCGACATACTAACCCCTTACGATTTTTTCGATATTTTCGACATACTAACCCCTTACGTTTTTTTCGATATTTTCGACATACTAACCCCTTACGTTTTTTTCAATATTTTCGACATACGTTTTTTTCGATATTTTCGACATACTAACCCCTTACGTTTTTTTCGATATTTTCGACATACTAACCCCTTACGTTTTTTTCGATATTTTCGACATACTAACCCCTTACGTTTTTTTCGATATTTTCGACATACTAACCCCTTACGTTTTTTTCGATATTTTCGACATACTAACCCCTTACGTTTTTTTCGATATTTTCGACATACTAACCCCTTACGATTTTTTCGATATTTTCGACATACTAACCCCTTACGTTTTTTTCGATATTTTCGACATACTAACCCCTTACGTTTTTTTGGACATTTTCGACATACTAACCCCTTACGTTTTTTTCGATATTTTCGACATACTAACCCCTTATGCCTTTTTTTCGATATTTTCGACATACTAACCCCTTACGTCTTTTTTTTGGACATTTTCGACATACTAACCCCTTACGTTTTTTTGGACATTTTCGACATACTAACCCCTTACGATTTTTTCGATATTTTCGACATACTAACCCCTTACGTTTTTTTCGATATTTTCGACATACTAACCCCTTACGTTTTTTTCGATATTTTCGACATACTAACCCCTTACGATTTTTTCGATATTTTCGACATACTAACCCCTTACGTTTTTTTCAATATTTTCGACATACGTTTTTTTCAGTATTTTCGACATACTAACCCCTTACGATTTTTTCGATATTTTCGACATACTAACCCCTTACGTTTTTTTCAATATTTTCGACATACTAACCCCTTACGTTTTTTTCGATATTTTCGACATACTAACCCCTTACGTTTTTTTCGATATTTTCGACATACTAACCCCTTCCGTTTTTTTCGATATTTTCGACATACTAACCCCTTACGTTTTTTTCGATATTTTCGACATACTAACCCCTTACATTTTTTTCGATATTTTCGACATACTAACCCCTTACGTTTTTTTCGATATTTTCGACATACTAACCCCTTACGTTTTTTTCGATATTTTCGACATACTAACCCCTTATGTCTTTTTTTCGATATTTTCGACATACTAACCCCTTACGATTTTTCAATATTTTCGACATACTAACCCCTTACGTTTTTTTCGATATTTTCGACATACTAACCCCTTATGCCTTTTTTTCGATATTTTCGACATACTAACCCCTTATGTGTTTTTTTGGACATTTTCGACATACTAACCCCTTACGTTTTTTTCGATATTTTCAACATACTAACCCCTTATGCCTTTTTTTCGATATTTTCGACATACTAACCCCTTACGTCTTTTTTTTGGACATTTTCGACATACTAACCCCTTACGTTTTTTTGGACATTTTCGACATACTAACCCCTTACGTTTTTTTCGATATTTTCGACATACTAACCCCTTACGATTTTTTCGATATTTTCGACATACTAACCCCTTACGTGTTTTTTTGACATTTTAGACATAGTAACCCCTTATGTCTTTTTTTCGATATTTTCGACATACTAACCCCTTACGATTTTTCAATATTTTCGACATACTAACCCCTTACGTTTTTTTCGATATTTTCGACATACTAACCCCTTATGTCTTTTTTTCGATACTTTCGACATACTAACCCCTTACGTCTTTTTTTTGGACATTTTCGACATACTAACCCCTTACGTTTTTTTCGATATTTTCAACATACTAACCCCTTATGCCTTTTTTTCGATATTTTCGACATACTAACCCCTTACGTCTTTTTTTTGGACATTTTCGACATACTAACCCCTTACGTTTTTTTGGACATTTTCGACATACTAACCCCTTACGTTTTTTTCGATATTTTCGACATACTAACCCCTTACGATTTTTTCGATATTTTCGACATACTAACCCCTTACGTTTTTTTCGATATTTTCGACATACTAACCCCTTACGTTTTTTTCGATATTTTCGACATACTAACCCCTTACGATTTTTTCGATATTTTCGACATACTAACCCCTTACGTTTTTTTCAATATTTTCGACATACGTTTTTTTCAGTATTTTCGACATACTAACCCCTTACGTTTTTTTCAATATTTTCGACATACTAACCCCTTACGTTTTTTTCGATATTTTCGACATACTAACCCCTTACGTTTTTTTCGATATTTTCGACATACTAACCCCTTACGTTTTTTTCGATATTTTCGACATACTAACCCCTTACGTTTTTTTCGATATTTTCGACATACTAACCCCTTACGTTTTTTTCGATATTTTCGACATACTAACCCCTTACGTTTTTTTCGATATTTTCGACATACTAACCCCTTACGATTTTTTCGATATTTTCGACATACGTTTTTTTCAGTATTTTCGACATACTAACCCCTTACGTTTTTTTCAATATTTTCGACATACTAACCCCTTACGTTTTTTTCGATATTTTCGACATACTAACCCCTTACGTTTTTTTCGATATTTTCGACATACTAACCCCTTACGTTTTTTTCGATATTTTCGACATACTAACCCCTTACGTTTTTTTCGATATTTTCGACATACTAACCCCTTACGTTTTTTTCGATATTTTCGACATACTAACCCCTTACGTTTTTTTCGATATTTTCGACATACTAACCCCTTACGTTTTTTTCGATATTTTCGACATACTAACCCCTTACGTTTTTTTCGATATTTTCGACATACTAACCCCTTACGTTTTTTTCGATATTTTCGACATACTAACCCCTTACGATTTTTTCGATATTTTCGACATACTAACCCCTTACGTTTTTTTCAATATTTTCGACATACGTTTTTTTCAGTATTTTCGACATACTAACCCCTTACGTTTTTTTCAATATTTTCGACATACTAACCCCTTACGTTTTTTTCGATATTTTCGACATACTAACCCCTTACGTTTTTTTCGATATTTTCGACATACTAACCCCTTACGTTTTTTTCGATATTTTCGACATACTAACCCCTTACGTTTTTTTCGATATTTTCGACATACTAACCCCTTACGTTTTTTTCAATATTTTCGACATACTAACCCCTTACGTTTTTTTCGATATTTTCGACATACTAACCCCTTACGATTTTTTCGATATTTTCGACATACGTTTTTTTCAGTATTTTCGACATACTAACCCCTTACGTTTTTTTCAATATTTTCGACATACTAACCCCTTACGTTTTTTTCGATATTTTCGACATACTAACCCCTTACGTTTTTTTCGATATTTTCGACATACTAACCCCTTACGTTTTTTTCGATATTTTCGACATACTAACCCCTTACGTTTTTTTCGATATTTTCGACATACTAACCCCTTACGTTTTTTTCGATATTTTCGACATACTAACCCCTTACGTTTTTTTCGATATTTTCGACATACTAACCCCTTACGTTTTTTTCGATATTTTCGACATACTAACCCCTTACGTTTTTTTCGATATTTTCGACATACTAACCCCTTACGATTTTTTCGATATTTTCGACATACGTTTTTTCAGTATTTTCGACATACTAACCCCTTACGTTTTTTTCAATATTTTCGACATACTAACCCCTTACGTTTTTTTCGATATTTTCGACATACTAACCCCTTACGTTTTTTTCGATATTTTCGACATACTAACCCCTTACGTTTTTTTCGATATTTTCGACATACTAACCCCTTACGTTTTTTTCGATATTTTCGACATACTAACCCCTTACGTTTTTTTCGATATTTTCGACATACTAACCCCTTACGTTTTTTTCAATATTTTCGACATACTAACCCCTTACGTTTTTTTCGATATTTTCGACATACTAACCCCTTACGATTTTTTCGATATTTTCGACATACTAACCCCTTACGTTTTTTTCGATATTTTCGACATACTAACCCCTTACGTTTTTTTCGATATTTTCGACATACTAACCCCTTACGATTTTTTCGATATTTTCGACATACGTTTTTTTCAGTATTTTCGACATACTAACCCCTTACGTTTTTTTCGATATTTTCGACATACTAACCCCTTACGTTTTTTTCGATATTTTCGACATACTAACCCCTTACGATTTTTTCGATATTTTCGACATACTAACCCCTTACGTTTTTTTCAATATTTTCGACATACGTTTTTTTCAATATTTTCGACATACTAACCCCTTACGTTTTTTTCGATATTTTCGACATACTAACCCCTTACGTTTTTTTCGATATTTTCGACATACTAACCCCTTACGTTTTTTTCCATATTTTCGACATACTAACCCCTTACGTTTTTTTCGATATTTTCGACATACTAACCCCTTACGATTTTTTCGATATTTTCGACATACTAACCCCTTACGTTTTTTTCGATATTTTCGACATACTAACCCCTTACGATTTTTTCGATATTTTCGACATACTAACCCCTTACGATTTTTTCAATATTTTCGACATACTAACCCCTTACGTTTTTTTCAATATTTTCGACATACTAACCCCTTACGTTTTTTTCGATATTTTCGACATACTAACCCCTTACGATTTTTTCGATATTTTCGACATACTAACCCCTTACGTTTTTTTCAATATTTTCGACATACGTTTTTTTCAGTATTTTCGACATACTAACCCCTTACGTTTTTTTCAATATTTTCGACATACTAACCCCTTAAGTTTTTTTCGATATTTTCGACATACTAACCCCTTACGTTTTTTTCGATATTTTCGACATACTAACCCCTTACGTTTTTTTCGATATTTTCGACATACTAACCCCTTACGATTTTTTCGATATTTTCGACATACTAACCCCTTACGTTTTTTTCGATATTTTCGACATACTAACCCCTTACGTTTTTTTCGATATTTTCGACATACTAACCCCTTACGATTTTTTCGATATTTTCGACATACTAAACCCTTATGCCTTTTTTTCGATATTTTCGACATACTAACCCCTTATGTGTTTTTTTGGACATTTTCGACATACTAACCCCTTATGTCTTTTTTTCGATACTTTCGACATACTAACCCCTTACGATTTTTTCGATATTTTCGACATACTAACCCCTTACGTTTTTTTCGATATTTTCGACATACTAACCCCTTACGTTTTTTTCGATATTTTCGACATACTAACCCCTTACGTTTTTTTCGATATTTTCGACATACTAACCCCTTACGATTTTTTCGATATTTTCGACATACTAACCCCTTACGATTTTTTCGATATTTTCGACATACTAACCCCTTAGGTTTTTTTCAATATTTTCGACATACGTTTTTTTCAGTATTTTCGACATACTAACCCCTTACGTTTTTTTCGATATTTTCGACATACTAACCCCTTACGTTTTTTTCGATATTTTCGACATACTAACCCCTTACGTTTTTTTCCATATTTTCGACATACTAACCCCTTACGTTTTTTTCCATATTTTCGACATACTAACCCCTTACGTTTTTTTCAATATTTTCGACATACTAACCCCTTACGTTTTTTTCGATATTTTCGACATACTAACCCCTTACGTTTTTTTCGATATTTTCGACATACTAACCCCTTACGTTTTTTTCGATATTTTCGACATACTAACCCCTTATGTGTTTTTTTGGACATTTTCGACATACTAACCCCTTATGTCTTTTTTTCGATACTTTCGACATACTAACCCCTTACGTCTTTTTTTTGGACATTTTCGACATACTAACCCCTTACGTTTTTTTCGATATTTTCAACATACTAACCCCTTATGCCTTTTTTTCGATATTTTCGACATACTAACCCCTTACGTCTTTTTTTTGGACATTTTCGACATACTAACCCCTTACGTTTTTTTGGACATTTTCGACATACTAACCCCTTACGATTTTTTCGATATTTTCGACATACTAACCCCTTAGGTTTTTTTCGATATTTTCGACATACTAACCCCTTACGTTTTTTTCGATATTTTCGACATACTAACCCCTTACGATTTTTTCGATATTTTCGACATACTAACCCCTTACGTTTTTTTCAATATTTTCGACATACGTTTTTTTCAGTATTTTCGACATACTAACCCCTTACGTTTTTTTCAATATTTTCGACATACTAACCCCTTACGTTTTTTTCGATATTTTCGACATACTAACCCCTTACGTTTTTTTCAATATTTTCGACATACGTTTTTTTCAGTATTTTCGACATACTAACCCCTTACGTTTTTTTCAATATTTTCGACATACTAACCCCTTACGTTTTTTTCGATATTTTCGACATACTAACCCCTTACGTTTTTTTCGATATTTTCGACATACTAACCCCTTACGATTTTTTCGATATTTTCGACATACTAACCCCTTACGATTTTTTCGATATTTTCGACATACTAACCCCTTACGTTTTTTTCAATATTTTCGACATACGTTTTTTTCAGTATTTTCGACATACTAACCCCTTACGTTTTTTTCGATATTTTCGACATACTAACCCCTTACGTTTTTTTCGATATTTTCGACATACTAACCCCTTACGTTTTTTTCCATATTTTCGACATACTAACCCCTTACGTTTTTTTCCATATTTTCGACATACTAACCCCTTACGTTTTTTTCAATATTTTCGACATACTAACCCCTTACGTTTTTTTCGATATTTTCGACATACTAACCCCTTACGTTTTTTTCGATATTTTCGACATACTAACCCCTTACGTTTTTTTCGATATTTTCGACATACTAACCCCTTATGTGTTTTTTTGGACATTTTCGACATACTAACCCCTTATGTCTTTTTTTTGGACATTTTCGACATACTAACCCCTTACGTTTTTTTCGATATTTTCAACATACTAACCCCTTATGCCTTTTTTTCGATATTTTCGACATACTAACCCCTTACGTCTTTTTTTTGGACATTTTCGACATACTAACCCCTTACGTTTTTTTGGACATTTTCGACATACTAACCCCTTACGATTTTTTCGATATTTTCGACATACTAACCCCTTAGGTTTTTTTCGATATTTTCGACATACTAACCCCTTACGTTTTTTTCGATATTTTCGACATACTAACCCCTTACGATTTTTTCGATATTTTCGACATACTAACCCCTTACGTTTTTTTCAATATTTTCGACATACGTTTTTTTCAGTATTTTCGACATACTAACCCCTTACGTTTTTTTCAATATTTTCGACATACTAACCCCTTACGTTTTTTTCGATATTTTCGACATACTAACCCCTTACGTTTTTTTCAATATTTTCGACATACGTTTTTTTCAGTATTTTCGACATACTAACCCCTTACGTTTTTTTCGATATTTTCGACATACTAACCCCTTACGTTTTTTTCGATATTTTCGACATACTAACCCCTTACGTTTTTTTCGATATTTTCGACATACTAACCCCTTACGATTTTTTCGATATTTTCGACATACTAACCCCTTACGTTTTTTTCAATATTTTCGACATACTAACCCCTTACGATTTTTTCAATATTTTCGACATACTAACCCCTTACGTTTTTTTCGATAATTTCGACATACTAACCCCTTACGATTTTTTCGATATTTTCGACATACTAACCCCTTAGTTTTTTTCAATATTTTCGACATACTAACCCCTTACGATTTTTTCAATATTTTCGACATACTAACCCCTTACATTTTTTTCGATATTTTCGACATACTAACCCCTTACGTTTTTTTCGATATTTTCGACATACTAACCCCTTACGTTTTTTTCGATATTTTCAACATACTAACCCCTTATGCCTTTTTTTCGATATTTTCGACATACTACCCCCTTACGTTTTTTTCGATATTTTCGACATACGATTTTTTCAATATTTTCGACATACTAACCCCTTACGATTTTTTCAATATTTTCGACATACTAACCCCTTACGTTTTTTTCGATATTTTCGACATACTAACCCCTTACGATTTTTTCGATATTTTCGACATACTAACCCCTTACGATTTTTTCGATATTTTCGACATACTAACCCCTTACGTTTTTTTCAATATTTTCGACATACTAACCCCTTACGTTTTTTTCAATATTTTCGACATACGTTTTTTTCAATATTTTCGACATACTAACCCCTTACGTTTTTTTCGATATTTTCGACATACTAACCCCTTACGTTTTTTTCGATATTTTCGACATACTAACCCCTTACGTTTTTTTCGATATTTTCGACATACTAACCCCTTACGTTTTTTTCGATATTTTCGACATACTAACCCCTTACGTTTTTTTCGATATTTTCGACATACTAACCCCTTACGTTTTTTTCGATATTTTCGACATACTAACCCCTTACGATTTTTTCAATATTTTCGACATACTAACCCCTTACGTTTTTTTCAATATTTTCGACATACTAACCCCTTACGTTTTTTTCGATATTTTCAACATACTAACCCCTTATGCCTTTTTTTCGATATTTTCGACATACTAACCCCTTACGTCTTTTTTTTGGACATTTTCGACATACTAACCCCTTACGTTTTTTTGGACATTTTCGACATACTAACCCCTTACGATTTTTTCGATATTTTCGACATACTAACCCCTTACGTTTTTTTCGATATTTTCGACATACTAACCCCTTACGTTTTTTTCGATATTTTCGACATACTAACCCCTTACGTTTTTTTCAATATTTTCGACATACGTTTTTTTCAGTATTTTCGACATACTAACCCCTTACGTTTTTTTCGATATTTTCGACATACTAACCCCTTACGTTTTTTTCGATATTTTCGACATACTAACCCCTTACGTTTTTTTCGATATTTTCGACATACTAACCCCTTACGATTTTTTCAATATTTTCAACATACTAACCCCTTACGTTTTTTTCAATATTTTCGACATACTAACCCCTTACGTTTTTTTCGATATTTTCGACATACTAACCCCTTACGTTTTTTTCGATATTTTCGACATACTAACCCCTTACGATTTTTTCGATATTTTCGACATACTAACCCCTTACGTTTTTTTCAATATTTTCGACATACGTTTTTTTCAGTATTTTCGACATACTAACCCCTTTCGTTTTTTTCAATATTTTCGACATACTAACCCCTTAAGTTTTTTTCAATATTTTCGACATACTAACCCCTTACGTTTTTTTCAATATTTTCGACATACTAACCCCTTACGTTTTTTTCGATATTTTCGACATACTAACCCCTTACGTTTTTTTCGATATTTTCAACATACTAACCCCTTATGCCTTTTTTTCGATATTTTCGACATACTAACCCCTTACGTTTTTTTCGATATTTTCGACATACGATTTTTTCAATATTTTCGACATACTAACCCCTTACGATTTTTTCAATATTTTCGACATACTAACCCCTTACGTTTTTTTCGATATTTTCGACATACTAACCGCTTACGTTTTTTTCGATATTTTCGACATACTAACCCCTTACGTTTTTTTCAATATTTTCGACATACTAACCCCTTACGTTTTTTTCAATATTTTCGACATACTAACCCCTTACGTTTTTTTCGATATTTTCGACATACTAACCCCTTACGTTTTTTTCGATATTTTCGACATACTAACCCCTTACGATTTTTTCGATATTTTCGACATACTAACCCCTTACGATTTTTTCGATATTTTCGACATACTAACCCCTTACGATTTTTTCGATATTTTCTACATACTAACCCCTTACGATTTTTTCGATATTTTCGACATACTAACCCCTTACGTTTTTTTCAATATTTTCGACATACTAACCCCTTACGTTTTTTTCAATATTTTCGACATACGTTTTTTTCAATATTTTCGACATACGTTTTTTTCAATATTTTCGACATACTAACCCCTTACGTTTTTTTCGATATTTTCGACATACTAACCCCTTACGTTTTTTTCGATATTTTCGACATACTAACCCCTTACGTTTTTTTCGATATTTTCGACATACTAACCCCTTACGTTTTTTTCGATATTTTCGACATACTAACCCCTTACGTTTTTTTCGATATTTTCGACATACTAACCCCTTACGTTTTTTTCAATATTTTCGACATACTAACCCCTTACGTTTTTTTCGATATTTTCGACATACTAACCCCTTACGATTTTTTCGATATTTTCGACATACTAACCCCTTACGTTTTTTTCGATATTTTCGACATACTAACCCCTTACGTTTTTTTCGATATTTTCGACATACTAACCCCTTACGATTTTTTCGATATTTTCGACATACGTTTTTTTCAGTATTTTCGACATACTAACCCCTTACGTTTTTTTCGATATTTTCGACATACTAACCCCTTACGTTTTTTTCGATATTTTCGACATACTAACCCCTTACGATTTTTTCGATATTTTCGACATACTAACCCCTTACGTTTTTTTCAATATTTTCGACATACGTTTTTTTCAATATTTTCGACATACTAACCCCTTACGTTTTTTTCAATATTTTCGACATACTAACCCCTTACGATTTTTTCAATTTTTCGACATACTAACCCCTTACGTTTTTTTCGATATTTTCGACATACTAACCCCTTACGTTTTTTTCGATATTTTCGACATACTAACCCCTTACGTTTTTTTCGATATTTTCGACATACTAACCCCTTACGTTTTTTTCGATATTTTCGACATACTAACCCCTTACGTTTTTTTCGATATTTTCAACATACTAACCCCTTATGCCTTTTTTTCGATATTTTCAACATACTAACCCCTTACGTTTTTTTCGATATTTTCAACATACTAACCCCTTATGCCTTTTTTTCGATATTTTCGACATACTAACCCCTTACGTTTTTTTCGATATTTTCGACATACGATTTTTTCAATATTTTCGACATACTAACCCCTTACGATTTTTTCAATATTTTCGACATACTAACCCCTTACGTTTTTTTCGATATTTTCGACATACTAACCCCTTACGATTTTTTCGATATTTTCGACATACTAACCCCTTACGATTTTTTCGATATTTTCGACATACTAACCCCTTACGTTTTTTTCGATATTTTCGACATACTAACCCCTTACGTTTTTTTCAATATTTTCGACATACGTTTTTTTCGATATTTTCGACATACTAACCCCTTACGTTTTTTTCGATATTTTCGACATACTAACCCCTTACGTTTTTTTCGATATTTTCGACATACTAACCCCTTACGTTTTTTTCGATATTTTCGACATACTAACCCCTTACGTTTTTTTCGATATTTTCGACATACTAACCCCTTACGTTTTTTTCGATATTTTCGACATACTAACCCCTTACGATTTTTTCGATATTTTCGACATACTAACCCCTTACGTTTTTTTCGATATTTTCGACATACTAACCCCTTACGTTTTTTTGGACATTTTCGACATACTAACCCCTTACGTTTTTTTCGATATTTTCGACATACTAACCCCTTATGCCTTTTTTTCGATATTTTCGACATACTAACCCCTTACGTCTTTTTTTTGGACATTTTCGACATACTAACCCCTTACGTTTTTTTGGACATTTTCGACATACTAACCCCTTACGATTTTTTCGATATTTTCGACATACTAACCCCTTACGTTTTTTTCGATATTTTCGACATACTAACCCCTTACGTTTTTTTCGATATTTTCGACATACTAACCCCTTACGATTTTTTCGATATTTTCGACATACTAACCCCTTACGTTTTTTTCAATATTTTCGACATACGTTTTTTTCAGTATTTTCGACATACTAACCCCTTACGATTTTTTCGATATTTTCGACATACTAACCCCTTACGTTTTTTTCAATATTTTCGACATACTAACCCCTTACGTTTTTTTCGATATTTTCGACATACTAACCCCTTACGTTTTTTTCGATATTTTCGACATACTAACCCCTTCCGTTTTTTTCGATATTTTCGACATACTAACCCCTTACGTTTTTTTCGATATTTTCGACATACTAACCCCTTACATTTTTTTCGATATTTTCGACATACTAACCCCTTACGTTTTTTTCGATATTTTCGACATACTAACCCCTTACGTTTTTTTCGATATTTTCGACATACTAACCCCTTACGTGTTTTTTTGACATTTTAGACATAGTAACCCCTTATGTCTTTTTTTCGATATTTTCGACATACTAACCCCTTACGATTTTTCAATATTTTCGACATACTAACCCCTTACGTTTTTTTCGATATTTTCGACATACTAACCCCTTATGCCTTTTTTTCGATATTTTCGACATACTAACCCCTTATGTGTTTTTTTGGACATTTTCGACATACTAACCCCTTACGTTTTTTTCGATATTTTCAACATACTAACCCCTTATGCCTTTTTTTCGATATTTTCGACATACTAACCCCTTACGTCTTTTTTTTGGACATTTTCGACATACTAACCCCTTACGTTTTTTTGGACATTTTCGACATACTAACCCCTTACGTTTTTTTCGATATTTTCGACATACTAACCCCTTACGATTTTTTCGATATTTTCGACATACTAACCCCTTACGTGTTTTTTTGACATTTTAGACATAGTAACCCCTTATGTCTTTTTTTCGATATTTTCGACATACTAACCCCTTACGATTTTTCAATATTTTCGACATACTAACCCCTTACGTTTTTTTCGATATTTTCGACATACTAACCCCTTATGTCTTTTTTTCGATACTTTCGACATACTAACCCCTTACGTCTTTTTTTTGGACATTTTCGACATACTAACCCCTTACGTTTTTTTCGATATTTTCAACATACTAACCCCTTATGCCTTTTTTTCGATATTTTCGACATACTAACCCCTTACGTCTTTTTTTTGGACATTTTCGACATACTAACCCCTTACGTTTTTTTGGACATTTTCGACATACTAACCCCTTACGTTTTTTTCGATATTTTCGACATACTAACCCCTTACGATTTTTTCGATATTTTCGACATACTAACCCCTTACGTTTTTTTCGATATTTTCGACATACTAACCCCTTACGTTTTTTTCGATATTTTCGACATACTAACCCCTTACGATTTTTTCGATATTTTCGACATACTAACCCCTTACGTTTTTTTCAATATTTTCGACATACGTTTTTTTCAGTATTTTCGACATACTAACCCCTTACGTTTTTTTCAATATTTTCGACATACTAACCCCTTACGTTTTTTTCGATATTTTCGACATACTAACCCCTTACGTTTTTTTCGATATTTTCGACATACTAACCCCTTACGTTTTTTTCGATATTTTCGACATACTAACCCCTTACGTTTTTTTCGATATTTTCGACATACTAACCCCTTACGTTTTTTTCGATATTTTCGACATACTAACCCCTTACGTTTTTTTCGATATTTTCGACATACTAACCCCTTACGATTTTTTCGATATTTTCGACATACGTTTTTTTCAGTATTTTCGACATACTAACCCCTTACGTTTTTTTCAATATTTTCGACATACTAACCCCTTACGTTTTTTTCGATATTTTCGACATACTAACCCCTTACGTTTTTTTCGATATTTTCGACATACTAACCCCTTACGTTTTTTTCGATATTTTCGACATACTAACCCCTTACGTTTTTTTCGATATTTTCGACATACTAACCCCTTACGTTTTTTTCGATATTTTCGACATACTAACCCCTTACGTTTTTTTCGATATTTTCGACATACTAACCCCTTACGTTTTTTTCGATATTTTCGACATACTAACCCCTTACGTTTTTTTCGATATTTTCGACATACTAACCCCTTACGTTTTTTTCGATATTTTCGACATACTAACCCCTTACGATTTTTTCGATATTTTCGACATACTAACCCCTTACGTTTTTTTCAATATTTTCGACATACGTTTTTTTCAATATTTTCGACATACTAACCCCTTACGTTTTTTTCGATATTTTCGACATACTAACCCCTTACGTTTTTTTCGATATTTTCGACATACTAACCCCTTACGTTTTTTTCGATATTTTCGACATACTAACCCCTTACGTTTTTTTCGATATTTTCGACATACTAACCCCTTACGTTTTTTTCGATATTTTCGACATACTAACCCCTTACGTTTTTTTCGATATTTTCGACATACTAACCCCTTACGATTTTTTCGATATTTTCGACATACGTTTTTTTCAGTATTTTCGACATACTAACCCCTTACGTTTTTTTCAATATTTTCGACATACTAACCCCTTACGTTTTTTTCGATATTTTCGACATACTAACCCCTTACGTTTTTTTCGATATTTTCGACATACTAACCCCTTACGTTTTTTTCGATATTTTCGACATACTAACCCCTTACGTTTTTTTCGATATTTTCGACATACTAACCCCTTACGTTTTTTTCGATATTTTCGACATACTAACCCCTTACGTTTTTTTCGATATTTTCGACATACTAACCCCTTACGTTTTTTTCGATATTTTCGACATACTAACCCCTTACGTTTTTTTCGATATTTTCGACATACTAACCCCTTACGATTTTTTCGATATTTTCGACATACGTTTTTTCAGTATTTTCGACATACTAACCCCTTACGTTTTTTTCAATATTTTCGACATACTAACCCCTTACGTTTTTTTCGATATTTTCGACATACTAACCCCTTACGTTTTTTTCGATATTTTCGACATACTAACCCCTTACGTTTTTTTCGATATTTTCGACATACTAACCCCTTACGTTTTTTTCGATATTTTCGACATACTAACCCCTTACGTTTTTTTCGATATTTTCGACATACTAACCCCTTACGTTTTTTTCGATATTTTCGACATACTAACCCCTTACGTTTTTTTCGATATTTTCGACATACTAACCCCTTACGTTTTTTTCGATATTTTCGACATACTAACCCCTTACGATTTTTTCGATATTTTCGACATACGTTTTTTCAGTATTTTCGACATACTAACCCCTTACGTTTTTTTCAATATTTTCGACATACTAACCCCTTACGTTTTTTTCGATATTTTCGACATACTAACCCCTTACGTTTTTTTCGATATTTTCGACATACTAACCCCTTACGTTTTTTTTGATATTTTCGACATACTAACCCCTTACGTTTTTTTCGATATTTTCGACATACTAACCCCTTACGTTTTTTTCGATATTTTCGACATACTAACCCCTTACGTTTTTTTCGATATTTTCGACATACTAACCCCTTACGTTTTTTTCGATATTTTCGACATACTAACCCCTTACGTTTTTTTCGATATTTTCGACATACTAACCCCTTACGATTTTTTCGATATTTTCGACATACGTTTTTTTCAGTATTTTCGACATACTAACCCCTTACGTTTTTTTCGATATTTTCGACATACTAACCCCTTACGTTTTTTTCGATATTTTCGACATACTAACCCCTTACGTTTTTTTCGATATTTTCGACATACTAACCCCTTACGTTTTTTTCGATATTTTCGACATACTAAACCCTTACGTTTTTTTCGATATTTTCGACATACTAACCCCTTACGTTTTTTTCGATATTTTCGACATACTAACCCCTTACGTTTTTTTCGATATTTTCGACATACTAACCCCTTACGTTCTTTTCGATATTTTCGACATACTAACCCCTTACGTTTTTTTCGATATTTTCGACATACTAACCCCTTACGTTTTTTTCGATATTTTCGACATACTAACCCCTTACGTTTTTTTCGATATTTTCGACATACTAACCCCTTACGTTTTTTTCGATATTTTCGACATACTAACCCCTTACGTTTTTTTCGATATTTTCGACATACTAACCCCTTACGATTTTTTCGATATTTTCGACATACTAACCCCTTACGTTTTTTTCGATATTTTCGACATACTAACCCCTTACGTTTTTTTCGATATTTTCGACATACTAAGCCCTTACGTTTTTTTCGATATTTTCGACATACTAACCCCTTACGTTTTTTTCGATATTTTCGACATACTAACCCCTTACGTTTTTTTCGATATTTTCGACATACTAACCCCTTACGTTTTTTTCGATATTTTTGACATACTAACCCCTTACGATTTTTTCGATATTTTCGACATACTAACCCCTTACGTTTTTTTCAATATTTTCAACATACGTTTTTTTCAGTATTTTCGACATACTAACCCCTTACGTTTTTTTCGATATTTTCGACATACTAACCCCTTACGTTTTTTTCGATATTTTCGACATACTAACCCCTTACGATTTTTTCGATATTTTCGACATACTAACCCCTTACGTTTTTTTCAATATTTTCGACATACGTTTTTTTCAGTATTTTCGACACACTAACCCCTTACGTTTTTTTCAATATTTTCGACATACTAACCCCTTACGATTTTTTCAATATTTTCGACATACTAACCCCTTACGTTTTTTTCAATATTTTCGACATACTAACCCCTTACGTTTTTTTCGATATTTTCGACATACTAACCCCTTACGATTTTTTCGATATTTTCGACATACTAACCCCTTACGATTTTTTCGATATTTTCGACATACTAACCCCTTACGTTTTTTTCAATATTTTCGACATACTAACCCCTTACGATTTTTTCAATATTTTCGACATACTAACCCCTTACGATTTTTTCGATATTTTCGACATACTAACCCCTTAGTTTTTTTCAATATTTTCGACATACTAACCCCTTACGATTTTTTCAATATTTTCGACATACTAACCCCTTACATTTTTTTCGATATTTTCGACATACTAACCCCTTACGTTTTTTTCGATATTTTCGACATACTAACCCCTTACGTTTTTTTCGATATTTTCAACATACTAACCCCTTATGCCTTTTTTTCGATATTTTCGACATACTAACCCCTTACGTTTTTTTCGATATTTTCGACATACGATTTTTTCAATATTTTCGACATACTAACCCCTTACGATTTTTTCAATATTTTCGACATACTAACCCCTTACGTTTTTTTCGATATTTTCGACATACTAACCCCTTACGATTTTTTCGATATTTTCGACATACTAACCCCTTACGATTTTTTCGATATTTTCGACATACTAACCCCTTACGTTTTTTTCAATATTTTCGACATACTAACCCCTTACGTTTTTTTCAATATTTTCGACATACGTTTTTTTCAATATTTTCGACATACTAACCCCTTACGTTTTTTTCGATATTTTCGACATACTAACCCCTTACGTTTTTTTCGATATTTTCGACATACTAACCCCTTACGTTTTTTTCGATATTTTCGACATACTAACCCCTTACGTTTTTTTCGATATTTTCGACATACTAACCCCTTACGTTTTTTTCAATATTTTCGACATACTAACCCCTTACGTTTTTTTCGATATTTTCGACATACTAACCCCTTACGTTTTTTTCGATATTTTCGACATACTAACCCCTTACGTTTTTTTCGATATTTTCGACATACTAACCCCTTACGATTTTTTCAATATTTTCGACATACTAACCCCTTACGTTTTTTTCAATATTTTCGACATACTAACCCCTTACGTTTTTTTCGATATTTTCGACATACTAACCCCTTACGTTTTTTTCGATATTTTCGACATACTAACCCCTTACGATTTTTTCGATATTTTCGACATACTAACCCCTTACGTTTTTTTCGATATTTTCGACATACTAACCCCTTACGTTTTTTTCAATATTTTCGACATACGTTTTTTTCGATATTTTCGACATACTAACCCCTTAAGTTTTTTTCGATATTTTCGACATACTAACCCCTTACGTTTTTTTCAATATTTTCGACATACTAACCCCTTACGTTTTTTTCGATATTTTCGACATACTAACCCCTTACGTTTTTTTCGATATTTTCGACATACTAACCCCTTACGTTTTTTTCGATATTTTCGACATACTAACCCCTTACGATTTTTTCGATATTTTCGACATACTAACCCCTTACGTTTTTTTCAATATTTTCGACATACTAACCCCTTACGTTTTTTTCGATATTTTCGACATACTAACCCCTTACGTTTTTTTCGATATTTTCGACATACTAACCCCTTACGTTTTTTTCGATATTTTCAACATACTAACCCCTTATGCCTTTTTTTCGATATTTTCGACATACTAACCCCTTACGTTTTTTCGATATTTTCGACATACGATTTTTTCAATATTTTCGACATACTAACCCCTTACGTTTTTTTCGATATTTTCGACATACTAACCCCTTACGTTTTTTTCGATATTTTCGACATACTAACCCCTTACGTTTTTTTCGATATTTTCGACATACTAACCCCTTACGATTTTTTCGATATTTTCGACATACTAACCCCTTACGTTTTTTTCAATATTTTCGACATACGTTTTTTTCGATATTTTCGACATACTAACCCCTTACGTTTTTTTCAATATTTTCGACATACGTTTTTTTCAGTATTTTCGACATACTAACCCCTTACGTTTTTTTCAATATTTTCGACATACTAACCCCTTACGATTTTTTCAATATTTTCGACATACTAACCCCTTACGTTTTTTTCAATATTTTCGACATACTAACCCCTTACGTTTTTTTCGATATTTTCGACATACTAACCCCTTACGTTTTTTTCGATATTTTCGACATACTAACCCCTTACGTTTTTTTCGATATTTTCGACATACTAACCCCTTACGATTTTTTCGATATTTTCGACATTCTAACCCCTTACGTTTTTTTCAATATTTTCGACATACTAACCCCTTACGATTTTTTCAATATTTTCGACATACTAACCCCTTACGTTTTTTTCGATATTTTCGACATACTAACCCCTTACGATTTTTTCGATATTTTCGACATACTAACCCCTTAGTTTTTTTCAATATTTTCGACATACTAACCCCTTACGATTTTTTCAATATTTTCGACATACTAACCCCTTACATTTTTTTCGATATTTTCGACATACTAACCCCTTACGTTTTTTTCGATATTTTCGACATACTAACCCCTTACGTTTTTTTCGATATTTTCAACATACTAACCCCTTATGCCTTTTTTTCGATATTTTCGACATACTAACCCCTTACGTTTTTTTCGATATTTTCGACATACGATTTTTTCAATATTTTCGACATACTAACCCCTTACGATTTTTTCAATATTTTCGACATACTAACCCCTTACGTTTTTTTCGATATTTTCGACATACTAACCCCTTACGATTTTTTCGATATTTTCGACATACTAACCCCTTACGATTTTTTCGATATTTTCGACATACTAACCCCTTACGTTTTTTTCAATATTTTCGACATACTAACCCCTTACGTTTTTTTCGATATTTTCGACATACTAACCCCTTACGTTTTTTTCAATATTTTCGACATACTAACCCCTTACGTTTTTTTCGATATTTTCAACATACTAACCCCTTACGTTTTTTTCGATATTTTCGACATACTAACCCCTTACGTTTTTTTCGATATTTTCGACATACTAACCCCTTACGTTTTTTTCGATATTTTCGACATACTAACCCCTTACGATTTTTTCAATATTTTCGACATACTAACCCCTTACGTTTTTTTCAATATTTTCGACATACTAACCCCTTACGTTTTTTTCGATATTTTCAACATACTAACCCCTTATGCCTTTTTTTCGATATTTTCGACATACTAACCCCTTACGTCTTTTTTTTGGACATTTTCGACATACTAACCCCTTACGTTTTTTTGGACATTTTCGACATACTAACCCCTTACGATTTTTTCGATATTTTCGACATACTAACCCCTTACGTTTTTTTCGATATTTTCGACATACTAACCCCTTACGATTTTTTCAATATTTTCGACATACTAACCCCTTACGTTTTTTTCAATATTTTCGACATACTAACCCCTTACGTTTTTTTCGATATTTTCGACATACTAACCCCTTACGTTTTTTTCGATATTTTCGACATACTAACCCCTTACGATTTTTTCGATATTTTCGACATACTAACCCCTTACGTTTTTTTCGATATTTTCGACATACTAACCCCTTACGTTTTTTTCAATATTTTCGACATACGTTTTTTTCGATATTTTCGACATACTAACCCCTTAAGTTTTTTTCGATATTTTCGACATACTAACCCCTTACGTTTTTTTCAATATTTTCGACATACTAACCCCTTACGTTTTTTTCGATATTTTCGACATACTAACCCCTTACGTTTTTTTCGATATTTTCGACATACTAACCCCTTACATTTTTTTCGATATTTTCGACATACTAACCCCTTACGATTTTTTCGATATTTTCGACATACTAACCCCTTACGTTTTTTTCAATATTTTCGACATACTAACCCCTTACGTTTTTTTCGATATTTTCGACATACTAACCCCTTACGTTTTTTTCGATATTTTCGACATACTAACCCCTTACGTTTTTTTCGATATTTTCAACATACTAACCCCTTATGCCTTTTTTTCGATATTTTCGACATACTAACCCCTTACGTTTTTTCGATATTTTCGACATACGATTTTTTCAATATTTTCGACATACTAACCCCTTACGTTTTTTTCGATATTTTCGACATACTAACCCCTTACGTTTTTTTCGATATTTTCGACATACTAACCCCTTACGTTTTTTTCGATATTTTCGACATACTAACCCCTTACGTTTTTTTCAATATTTTCGACATACTAACCCCTTACGTTTTTTTCGATATTTTCAACATACTAACCCCTTATGCCTTTTTTTCGATATTTTCGACATACTAACCCCTTACGTCTTTTTTTTGGACATTTTCGACATACTAACCCCTTACGTTTTTTTGGACATTTTCGACATACTAACCCCTTACGATTTTTTCGATATTTTCGACATACTAACCCCTTACGTTTTTTTCGATATTTTCGACATACTAACCCCTTACGATTTTTTCAATATTTTCGACATACTAACCCCTTACGTTTTTTTCAATATTTTCGACATACTAACCCCTTACGTTTTTTTCGATATTTTCGACATACTAACCCCTTACGTTTTTTTCGATATTTTCGACATACTAACCCCTTACGATTTTTTCGATATTTTCGACATACTAACCCCTTACGTTTTTTTCGATATTTTCGACATACTAACCCCTTACGTTTTTTTCAATATTTTCGACATACGTTTTTTTCGATATTTTCGACATACTAACCCCTTAAGTTTTTTTCGATATTTTCGACATACTAACCCCTTACGTTTTTTTCAATATTTTCGACATACTAACCCCTTACGTTTTTTTCGATATTTTCGACATACTAACCCCTTACGTTTTTTTCGATATTTTCGACATACTAACCCCTTACGTTTTTTTCGATATTTTCGACATACTAACCCCTTACGATTTTTTCGATATTTTCGACATACTAACCCCTTACGTTTTTTTCAATATTTTCGACATACTAACCCCTTACGTTTTTTTCGATATTTTCGACATACTAACCCCTTACGTTTTTTTCGATATTTTCGACATACTAACCCCTTACGTTTTTTTCGATATTTTCAACATACTAACCCCTTATGCCTTTTTTTCGATATTTTCGACATACTAACCCCTTACGTTTTTTCGATATTTTCGACATACGATTTTTTCAATATTTTCGACATACTAACCCCTTACGTTTTTTTCGATATTTTCGACATACTAACCCCTTACGTTTTTTTCGATATTTTCGACATACTAACCCCTTACGTTTTTTTCGATATTTTCGACATACTAACCCCTTACGATTTTTTCGATATTTTCGACATACTAACCCCTTACGTTTTTTTCAATATTTTCGACATACGTTTTTTTCGATATTTTCGACATACTAACCCCTTACGTTTTTTTCAATATTTTCGACATACGTTTTTTTCAGTATTTTCGACATACTAACCCCTTACGTTTTTTTCAATATTTTCGACATACTAACCCCTTACGATTTTTTCAATATTTTCGACATACTAACCCCTTACGTTTTTTTCAATATTTTCGACATACTAACCCCTTACGTTTTTTTCGATATTTTCGACATACTAACCCCTTACGTTTTTTTCGATATTTTCGACATACTAACCCCTTACGTTTTTTTCGATATTTTCGACATACTAACCCCTTACGATTTTTTCGATATTTTCGACATACTAACCCCTTACGTTTTTTTCAATATTTTCGACATACTAACCCCTTACGATTTTTTCAATATTTTCGACATACTAACCCCTTACGTTTTTTTCGATATTTTCGACATACTAACCCCTTACGATTTTTTCGATATTTTCGACATACTAACCCCTTAGTTTTTTTCAATATTTTCGACATACTAACCCCTTACGATTTTTTCAATATTTTCGACATACTAACCCCTTACATTTTTTTCGATATTTTCGACATACTAACCCCTTACGTTTTTTTCGATATTTTCGACATACTAACCCCTTACGTTTTTTTCGATATTTTCAACATACTAACCCCTTATGCCTTTTTTTCGATATTTTCGACATACTAACCCCTTACGTTTTTTTCGATATTTTCGACATACGATTTTTTCAATATTTTCGACATACTAACCCCTTACGATTTTTTCAATATTTTCGACATACTAACCCCTTACGTTTTTTTCGATATTTTCGACATACTAACCCCTTACGATTTTTTCGATATTTTCGACATACTAACCCCTTACGATTTTTTCGATATTTTCGACATACTAACCCCTTACGTTTTTTTCAATATTTTCGACATACTAACCCCTTACGTTTTTTTCGATATTTTCGACATACTAACCCCTTACGTTTTTTTCAATATTTTCGACATACTAACCCCTTACGTTTTTTTCGATATTTTCAACATACTAACCCCTTACGTTTTTTTCGATATTTTCGACATACTAACCCCTTACGTTTTTTTCGATATTTTCGACATACTAACCCCTTACGTTTTTTTCGATATTTTCGACATACTAACCCCTTACGATTTTTTCAATATTTTCGACATACTAACCCCTTACGTTTTTTTCAATATTTTCGACATACTAACCCCTTACGTTTTTTTCGATATTTTCAACATACTAACCCCTTATGCCTTTTTTTCGATATTTTCGACATACTAACCCCTTACGTCTTTTTTTTGGACATTTTCGACATACTAACCCCTTACGTTTTTTTGGACATTTTCGACATACTAACCCCTTACGATTTTTTCGATATTTTCGACATACTAACCCCTTACGTTTTTTTCGATATTTTCGACATACTAACCCCTTACGTTTTTTTCGATATTTTCGACATACTAACCCCTTACGTTTTTTTCAATATTTTCGACATACGTTTTTTTCAGTATTTTCGACATACTAACCCCTTACGTTTTTTTCGATATTTTCGACATACTAACCCCTTACGTTTTTTTCGATATTTTCGACATACTAACCCCTTACGTTTTTTTCGATATTTTCGACATACTAACCCCTTACGATTTTTTCAATATTTTCAACATACTAACCCCTTACGTTTTTTTCAATATTTTCGACATACTAACCCCTTACGTTTTTTTCGATATTTTCGACATACTAACCCCTTACGTTTTTTTCGATATTTTCGACATACTAACCCCTTACGATTTTTTCGATATTTTCGACATACTAACCCCTTACGTTTTTTTCAATATTTTCGACATACGTTTTTTTCAGTATTTTCGACATACTAACCCCTTTCGTTTTTTTCAATATTTTCGACATACTAACCCCTTAAGTTTTTTTCAATATTTTCGACATACTAACCCCTTACGTTTTTTTCGATATTTTCGACATACTAACCCCTTACGTTTTTTTCGATATTTTCGACATACTAACCCCTTACGTTTTTTTCGATATTTTCGACATACTAACCCCTTATGCCTTTTTTTCGATATTTTCGACATACTAACCCCTTACGTTTTTTTCAATATTTTCGACATACTAACCCCTTACGTTTTTTTCGATATTTTCGACATACTAACCCCTTACGTTTTTTTCAATATTTTCGACATACTAACCCCTTACGTTTTTTTCGATATTTTCGACATACTAACCCCTTACGATTTTTTCGATATTTTCGACATACTAACCCCTTACGTTTTTTTCGATATTTTCGACATACTAACCCCTTACGTTTTTTTCGATATTTTCGACATACTAACCCCTTACGATTTTTTCGATATTTTCGACATACGTTTTTTTCAGTATTTTCGACATACTAACCCCTTACGTTTTTTTCGATATTTTCGACATACTAACCCCTTACGTTTTTTTCGATATTTTCGACATACTAACCCCTTACGATTTTTTCGATATTTTCGACATACTAACCCCTTACGTTTTTTTCAATATTTTCGACATACGTTTTTTTCAGTATTTTCGACATACTAACCCCTTACGTTTTTTTCAATATTTTCGACATACTAACCCCTTACGATTTTTTCAATTTTTCGACATACTAACCCCTTACGTTTTTTTCGATATTTTCGACATACTAACCCCTTACGTTTTTTTCGATATTTTCGACATACTAACCCCTTACGTTTTTTTCGATATTTTCGACATACTAACCCCTTACGTTTTTTTCGATATTTTCGACATACTAACCCCTTACGTTTTTTTCGATATTTTCAACATACTAACCCCTTATGCCTTTTTTTCGATATTTTCAACATACTAACCCCTTACGTTTTTTTCGATATTTTCAATATACTAACCCCTTATGCCTTTTTTTCGATATTTTCGACATACTAACCCCTTACGTTTTTTTCGATATTTTCGACATACGATTTTTTCAATATTTTCGACATACTAACCCCTTACGATTTTTTCAATATTTTCGACATACTAACCCCTTACGTTTTTTTCGATATTTTCGACATACTAACCCCTTACGATTTTTTCGATATTTTCGACATACTAACCCCTTACGATTTTTTCGATATTTTTGACATACTAACCCCTTACGTTTTTTTCGATATTTTCGACATACTAACCCCTTACGTTTTTTTCAATATTTTCGACATACGTTTTTTTCGATATTTTCGACATACTAACCCCTTACGTTTTTTTCGATATTTTCGACATACTAACCCCTTACGTTTTTTTCGATATTTTCGACATACTAACCCCTTACGTTTTTTTCGATATTTTCGACATACTAACCCCTTACGTTTTTTTCGATATTTTCGACATACTAACCCCTTACGTTTTTTTCGATATTTTCGACATACTAACCCCTTACGATTTTTTCGATATTTTCGACATACTAACCCCTTACGTTTTTTTCGATATTTTCGACATACTAACCCCTTACGTTTTTTTGGACATTTTCGACATACTAACCCCTTACGTTTTTTTCGATATTTTCGACATACTAACCCCTTATGCCTTTTTTTCGATATTTTCGACATACTAACCCCTTACGTCTTTTTTTTGGACATTTTCGACATACTAACCCCTTACGTTTTTTTGGACATTTTCGACATACTAACCCCTTACGATTTTTTCGATATTTTCGACATACTAACCCCTTACGTTTTTTTCGATATTTTCGACATACTAACCCCTTACGTTTTTTTCGATATTTTCGACATACTAACCCCTTACGATTTTTTCGATATTTTCGACATACTAACCCCTTACGTTTTTTTCAATATTTTCGACATACGTTTTTTTCAGTATTTTCGACATACTAACCCCTTACGTTTTTTTCAATATTTTCGACATACTAACCCCTTACGTTTTTTTCGATATTTTCGACATACTAACCCCTTACGTTTTTTTCGATATTTTCGACATACTAACCCCTTACGTTTTTTTCGATATTTTCGACATACTAACCCCTTACGTTTTTTTCGATATTTTCGACATACTAACCCCTTACGTTTTTTTCGATATTTTCGACATACTAACCCCTTACGATTTTTTCGATATTTTCGACATACGTTTTTTCAGTATTTTCGACATACTAACCCCTTACGTTTTTTTCGATATTTTCGACATACTAACCCCTTACGTTTTTTTCGATATTTTCGACATACTAACCCCTTACGTTTTTTTCGATATTTTCGACATACTAACCCCTTACGTTTTTTTCGATATTTTCGACATACTAACCCCTTACGTTTTTTTCGATATTTTCGACATACTAACCCCTTACGTTTTTTTCGATATTTTCGACATACTAACCCCTTACGTTTTTTTCGATATTTTCGACATACTAACCCCTTACGTTTTTTTCGATATTTTCGACATACTAACCCCTTACGTTTTTTTCGATATTTTCGACATACTAACCCCTTACGTTTTTTTCGATATTTTCGACATACTAACCCCTTACGATTTTTTCGATATTTTCGACATACGTTTTTTCAGTATTTTCGACATACTAACCCCTTACGTTTTTTTCAATATTTTCGACATACTAACCCCTTACGTTTTTTTCGATATTTTCGACATACTAACCCCTTACGTTTTTTTCGATATTTTCGACATACTAACCCCTTACGTTTTTTTTGATATTTTCGACATACTAACCCCTTACGTTTTTTTCGATATTTTCGACATACTAACCCCTTACGTTTTTTTCGATATTTTCGACATACTAACCCCTTACGTTTTTTTCGATATTTTCGACATACTAACCCCTTACGTTTTTTTTGATATTTTCGACATACTAACCCCTTACGTTTTTTTCGATATTTTCGACATACTAACCCCTTACGATTTTTTCGATATTTTCGACATACGTTTTTTTCAGTATTTTCGACATACTAACCCCTTACGTTTTTTTCGATATTTTCGACATACTAACCCCTTACGTTTTTTTCGATATTTTCGACATACTAACCCCTTACGTTTTTTTCGATATTTTCGACATACTAACCCCTTACGTTTTTTTCGATATTTTCGACATACTAACCCCTTACGTTTTTTTCGATATTTTCGACATACTAACCCCTTACGTTTTTTTCGATATTTTCGACATACTAACCCCTTACGTTTTTTTCGATATTTTCGACATACTAACCCCTTACGTTCTTTTCGATATTTTCGACATACTAACCCCTTACGTTTTTTTCGATATTTTCGACATACTAACCCCTTACGTTTTTTTCGATATTTTCGACATACTAACCCCTTACGTTTTTTTCGATATTTTCGACATACTAACCCCTTACGTTTTTTTCGATATTTTCGACATACTAACCCCTTACGTTTTTTTCGATATTTTCGACATACTAACCCCTTACGATTTTTTCGATATTTTCGACATACTAACCCCTTACGTTTTTTTCGATATTTTCGACATACTAACCCCTTACGTTTTTTTCGATATTTTCGACATACTAAGCCCTTACGTTTTTTTCGATATTTTCGACATACTAACCCCTTACGTTTTTTTCGATATTTTCGACATACTAACCCCTTACGTTTTTTTCGATATTTTCGACATACTAACCCCTTACGTTTTTTTCGATATTTTTGACATACTAACCCCTTACGATTTTTTCGATATTTTCGACATACTAACCCCTTACGTTTTTTTCAATATTTTCAACATACGTTTTTTTCAGTATTTTCGACATACTAACCCCTTACGTTTTTTTCGATATTTTCGACATACTAACCCCTTACGTTTTTTTCGATATTTTCGACATACTAACCCCTTACGATTTTTTCGATATTTTCGACATACTAACCCCTTACGTTTTTTTCAATATTTTCGACATACGTTTTTTTCAGTATTTTCGACACACTAACCCCTTACGTTTTTTTCAATATTTTCGACATACTAACCCCTTACGATTTTTTCAATATTTTCGACATACTAACCCCTTACGTTTTTTTCAATATTTTCGACATACTAACCCCTTACGTTTTTTTCGATATTTTCGACATACTAACCCCTTACGTTTTTTTCGATATTTTCGACATACTAACCCCTTACGATTTTTTCGATATTTTCGACATACTAACCCCTTACGTTTTTTTCAATATTTTCGACATACTAACCCCTTACGATTTTTTCAATATTTTCGACATACTAACCCCTTACGATTTTTTCGATATTTTCGACATACTAACCCCTTAGTTTTTTTCAATATTTTCGACATACTAACCCCTTACGATTTTTTCAATATTTTCGACATACTAACCCCTTACATTTTTTTCGATATTTTCGACATACTAACCCCTTACGTTTTTTTCGATATTTTCGACATACTAACCCCTTACGTTTTTTTCGATATTTTCAACATACTAACCCCTTATGCCTTTTTTTCGATATTTTCGACATACTAACCCCTTACGTTTTTTTCGATATTTTCGACATACGATTTTTTCAATATTTTCGACATACTAACCCCTTACGATTTTTTCAATATTTTCGACATACTAACCCCTTACGTTTTTTTCGATATTTTCGACATACTAACCCCTTACGATTTTTTCGATATTTTCGACATACTAACCCCTTACGATTTTTTCGATATTTTCGACATACTAACCCCTTACGTTTTTTTCAATATTTTCGACATACTAACCCCTTACGTTTTTTTCAATATTTTCGACATACGTTTTTTTCAATATTTTCGACATACTAACCCCTTACGTTTTTTTCGATATTTTCGACATACTAACCCCTTACGTTTTTTTCGATATTTTCGACATACTAACCCCTTACGTTTTTTTCGATATTTTCGACATACTAACCCCTTACGTTTTTTTCGATATTTTCGACATACTAACCCCTTACGTTTTTTTCAATATTTTCGACATACTAACCCCTTACGTTTTTTTCGATATTTTCGACATACTAACCCCTTACGTTTTTTTCGATATTTTCGACATACTAACCCCTTACGTTTTTTTCGATATTTTCGACATACTAACCCCTTACGATTTTTTCAATATTTTCGACATACTAACCCCTTACGTTTTTTTCAATATTTTCGACATACTAACCCCTTACGTTTTTTTCGATATTTTCGACATACTAACCCCTTACGTTTTTTTCGATATTTTCGACATACTAACCCCTTACGATTTTTTCGATATTTTCGACATACTAACCCCTTACGTTTTTTTCGATATTTTCGACATACTAACCCCTTACGTTTTTTTCAATATTTTCGACATACGTTTTTTTCGATATTTTCGACATACTAACCCCTTAAGTTTTTTTCGATATTTTCGACATACTAACCCCTTACGTTTTTTTCAATATTTTCGACATACTAACCCCTTACGTTTTTTTCGATATTTTCGACATACTAACCCCTTACGTTTTTTTCGATATTTTCGACATACTAACCCCTTACGTTTTTTTCGATATTTTCGACATACTAACCCCTTACGATTTTTTCGATATTTTCGACATACTAACCCCTTACGTTTTTTTCAATATTTTCGACATACTAACCCCTTACGTTTTTTTCGATATTTTCGACATACTAACCCCTTACGTTTTTTTCGATATTTTCGACATACTAACCCCTTACGTTTTTTTCGATATTTTCAACATACTAACCCCTTATGCCTTTTTTTCGATATTTTCGACATACTAACCCCTTACGTTTTTTCGATATTTTCGACATACGATTTTTTCAATATTTTCGACATACTAACCCCTTACGTTTTTTTCGATATTTTCGACATACTAACCCCTTACGTTTTTTTCGATATTTTCGACATACTAACCCCTTACGTTTTTTTCGATATTTTCGACATACTAACCCCTTACGATTTTTTCGATATTTTCGACATACTAACCCCTTACGTTTTTTTC
This sequence comes from Urocampus carinirostris, assembly GCF_059441175.1. Lineage (NCBI taxonomy): Eukaryota > Metazoa > Chordata > Actinopteri > Syngnathiformes > Syngnathidae > Urocampus > Urocampus carinirostris. The sequence continues at coordinate 29,068,871 of NC_142367.1, forward strand.
AATATTTTCGACATACGTTTTTTTCGATATTTTCGACATACTAACCCCTTACGTTTTTTTCAATATTTTCGACATACGTTTTTTTCAGTATTTTCGACATACTAACCCCTTACGTTTTTTTCAATATTTTCGACATACTAACCCCTTACGATTTTTTCAATATTTTCGACATACTAACCCCTTACGTTTTTTTCAATATTTTCGACATACTAACCCCTTACGTTTTTTTCGATATTTTCGACATACTAACCCCTTACGTTTTTTTCGATATTTTCGACATACTAACCCCTTACGTTTTTTTCGATATTTTCGACATACTAACCCCTTACGATTTTTTCGATATTTTCGACATTCTAACCCCTTACGTTTTTTTCAATATTTTCGACATACTAACCCCTTACGATTTTTTCAATATTTTCGACATACTAACCCCTTACGTTTTTTTCGATATTTTCGACATACTAACCCCTTACGATTTTTTCGATATTTTCGACATACTAACCCCTTAGTTTTTTTCAATATTTTCGACATACTAACCCCTTACGATTTTTTCAATATTTTCGACATACTAACCCCTTACATTTTTTTCGATATTTTCGACATACTAACCCCTTACGTTTTTTTCGATATTTTCGACATACTAACCCCTTACGTTTTTTTCGATATTTTCAACATACTAACCCCTTATGCCTTTTTTTCGATATTTTCGACATACTAACCCCTTACGTTTTTTTCGATATTTTCGACATACGATTTTTTCAATATTTTCGACATACTAACCCCTTACGATTTTTTCAATATTTTCGACATACTAACCCCTTACGTTTTTTTCGATATTTTCGACATACTAACCCCTTACGATTTTTTCGATATTTTCGACATACTAACCCCTTACGATTTTTTCGATATTTTCGACATACTAACCCCTTACGTTTTTTTCAATATTTTCGACATACTAACCCCTTACGTTTTTTTCGATATTTTCGACATACTAACCCCTTACGTTTTTTTCAATATTTTCGACATACTAACCCCTTACGTTTTTTTCGATATTTTCAACATACTAACCCCTTACGTTTTTTTCGATATTTTCGACATACTAACCCCTTACGTTTTTTTCGATATTTTCGACATACTAACCCCTTACGTTTTTTTCGATATTTTCGACATACTAACCCCTTACGATTTTTTCAATATTTTCGACATACTAACCCCTTACGTTTTTTTCAATATTTTCGACATACTAACCCCTTACGTTTTTTTCGATATTTTCAACATACTAACCCCTTATGCCTTTTTTTCGATATTTTCGACATACTAACCCCTTACGTCTTTTTTTTGGACATTTTCGACATACTAACCCCTTACGTTTTTTTGGACATTTTCGACATACTAACCCCTTACGATTTTTTCGATATTTTCGACATACTAACCCCTTACGTTTTTTTCGATATTTTCGACATACTAACCCCTTACGATTTTTTCAATATTTTCGACATACTAACCCCTTACGTTTTTTTCAATATTTTCGACATACTAACCCCTTACGTTTTTTTCGATATTTTCGACATACTAACCCCTTACGTTTTTTTCGATATTTTCGACATACTAACCCCTTACGTTTTTTTCCATATTTTCGACATACTAACCCCTTACGTTTTTTTCAATATTTTCGACATACGTTTTTTTCGATATTTTCGACATACTAACCCCTTAAGTTTTTTTCGATATTTTCGACATACTAACCCCTTACGTTTTTTTCAATATTTTCGACATACTAACCCCTTACGTTTTTTTCGATATTTTCGACATACTAACCCCTTACGTTTTTTTCGATATTTTCGACATACTAACCCCTTACGTTTTTTTCGATATTTTCGACATACTAACCCCTTACGATTTTTTCGATATTTTCGACATACTAACCCCTTACGTTTTTTTCAATATTTTCGACATACTAACCCCTTACGTTTTTTTCGATATTTTCGACATACTAACCCCTTACGTTTTTTTCGATATTTTCGACATACTAACCCCTTACGTTTTTTTCGATATTTTCAACATACTAACCCCTTATGCCTTTTTTTCGATATTTTCGACATACTAACCCCTTACGTTTTTTCGATATTTTCGACATACGATTTTTTCAATATTTTCGACATACTAACCCCTTACGTTTTTTTCGATATTTTCGACATACTAACCCCTTACGTTTTTTTCGATATTTTCGACATACTAACCCCTTACGTTTTTTTCGATATTTTCGACATACTAACCCCTTACGTTTTTTTCAATATTTTCGACATACTAACCCCTTACGTTTTTTTCGATATTTTCAACATACTAACCCCTTATGCCTTTTTTTCGATATTTTCGACATACTAACCCCTTACGTCTTTTTTTTGGACATTTTCGACATACTAACCCCTTACGTTTTTTTGGACATTTTCGACATACTAACCCCTTACGATTTTTTCGATATTTTCGACATACTAACCCCTTACGTTTTTTTCGATATTTTCGACATACTAACCCCTTACGATTTTTTCAATATTTTCGACATACTAACCCCTTACGTTTTTTTCAATATTTTCGACATACTAACCCCTTACGTTTTTTTCGATATTTTCGACATACTAACCCCTTACGTTTTTTTCGATATTTTCGACATACTAACCCCTTACGATTTTTTCGATATTTTCGACATACTAACCCCTTACGTTTTTTTCGATATTTTCGACATACTAACCCCTTACGTTTTTTTCAATATTTTCGACATACGTTTTTTTCGATATTTTCGACATACTAACCCCTTAAGTTTTTTTCGATATTTTCGACATACTAACCCCTTACGTTTTTTTCAATATTTTCGACATACTAACCCCTTACGTTTTTTTCGATATTTTCGACATACTAACCCCTTACGTTTTTTTCGATATTTTCGACATACTAACCCCTTACGTTTTTTTCGATATTTTCGACATACTAACCCCTTACGATTTTTTCGATATTTTCGACATACTAACCCCTTACGTTTTTTTCAATATTTTCGACATACTAACCCCTTACGTTTTTTTCGATATTTTCGACATACTAACCCCTTACGTTTTTTTCGATATTTTCGACATACTAACCCCTTACGTTTTTTTCGATATTTTCGACATACTAACCCCTTATGCCTTTTTTTCGATATTTTCGACATACTAACCCCTTACGTTTTTTCGATATTTTCGACATACGATTTTTTCAATATTTTCGACATACTAACCCCTTACGTTTTTTTCGATATTTTCGACATACTAACCCCTTACGTTTTTTTCGATATTTTCGACATACTAACCCCTTACGTTTTTTTCGATATTTTCGACATACTAACCCCTTACGATTTTTTCGATATTTTCGACATACTAACCCCTTACGTTTTTTTCAATATTTTCGACATACGTTTTTTTCGATATTTTCGACATACTAACCCCTTACGTTTTTTTCAATATTTTCGACATACGTTTTTTTCAGTATTTTCGACATACTAACCCCTTACGTTTTTTTCAATATTTTCGACATACTAACCCCTTACGATTTTTTCAATATTTTCGACATACTAACCCCTTACGTTTTTTTCAATATTTTCGACATACTAACCCCTTACGTTTTTTTCGATATTTTCGACATACTAACCCCTTACGTTTTTTTCGATATTTTCGACATACTAACCCCTTACGTTTTTTTCGATATTTTCGACATACTAACCCCTTACGATTTTTTCGATATTTTCGACATACTAACCCCTTACGTTTTTTTCAATATTTTCGACATACTAACCCCTTACGATTTTTTCAATATTTTCGACATACTAACCCCTTACGTTTTTTTCGATATTTTCGACATACTAACCCCTTACGATTTTTTCGATATTTTCGACATACTAACCCCTTAGTTTTTTTCAATATTTTCGACATACTAACCCCTTACGATTTTTTCAATATTTTCGACATACTAACCCCTTACATTTTTTTCGATATTTTCGACATACTAACCCCTTACGTTTTTTTCGATATTTTCGACATACTAACCCCTTACGTTTTTTTCGATATTTTCAACATACTAACCCCTTATGCCTTTTTTTCGATATTTTCGACATACTAACCCCTTACGTTTTTTTCGATATTTTCGACATACGATTTTTTCAATATTTTCGACATACTAACCCCTTACGATTTTTTCAATATTTTCGACATACTAACCCCTTACGTTTTTTTCGATATTTTCGACATACTAACCCCTTACGATTTTTTCGATATTTTCGACATACTAACCCCTTACGATTTTTTCGATATTTTCGACATACTAACCCCTTACGTTTTTTTCAATATTTTCGACATACTAACCCCTTACGTTTTTTTCGATATTTTCGACATACTAACCCCTTACGTTTTTTTCAATATTTTCGACATACTAACCCCTTACGTTTTTTTCGATATTTTCAACATACTAACCCCTTACGTTTTTTTCGATATTTTCGACATACTAACCCCTTACGTTTTTTTCGATATTTTCGACATACTAACCCCTTACGTTTTTTTCGATATTTTCGACATACTAACCCCTTACGATTTTTTCAATATTTTCGACATACTAACCCCTTACGTTTTTTTCAATATTTTCGACATACTAACCCCTTACGTTTTTTTCGATATTTTCAACATACTAACCCCTTATGCCTTTTTTTCGATATTTTCGACATACTAACCCCTTACGTCTTTTTTTTGGACATTTTCGACATACTAACCCCTTACGTTTTTTTGGACATTTTCGACATACTAACCCCTTACGATTTTTTCGATATTTTCGACATACTAACCCCTTACGTTTTTTTCGATATTTTCGACATACTAACCCCTTACGTTTTTTTCGATATTTTCGACATACTAACCCCTTACGTTTTTTTCAATATTTTCGACATACGTTTTTTTCAGTATTTTCGACATACTAACCCCTTACGTTTTTTTCGATATTTTCGACATACTAACCCCTTACGTTTTTTTCGATATTTTCGACATACTAACCCCTTACGTTTTTTTCGATATTTTCGACATACTAACCCCTTACGATTTTTTCAATATTTTCAACATACTAACCCCTTACGTTTTTTTCAATATTTTCGACATACTAACCCCTTACGTTTTTTTCGATATTTTCGACATACTAACCCCTTACGTTTTTTTCGATATTTTCGACATACTAACCCCTTACGATTTTTTCGATATTTTCGACATACTAACCCCTTACGTTTTTTTCAATATTTTCGACATACGTTTTTTTCAGTATTTTCGACATACTAACCCCTTTCGTTTTTTTCAATATTTTCGACATACTAACCCCTTAAGTTTTTTTCAATATTTTCGACATACTAACCCCTTACGTTTTTTTCAATATTTTCGACATACTAACCCCTTACGTTTTTTTCGATATTTTCGACATACTAACCCCTTACGTTTTTTTCGATATTTTCAACATACTAACCCCTTATGCCTTTTTTTCGATATTTTCGACATACTAACCCCTTACGTTTTTTTCGATATTTTCGACATACGATTTTTTCAATATTTTCGACATACTAACCCCTTACGATTTTTTCAATATTTTCGACATACTAACCCCTTACGTTTTTTTCGATATTTTCGACATACTAACCGCTTACGTTTTTTTCGATATTTTCGACATACTAACCCCTTACGTTTTTTTCAATATTTTCGACATACTAACCCCTTACGTTTTTTTCGATATTTTCGACATACTAACCCCTTACGTTTTTTTCGATATTTTCGACATACTAACCCCTTACGTTTTTTTCGATATTTTCGACATACTAACCCCTTACGATTTTTTCGATATTTTCGACATACTAACCCCTTACGATTTTTTCGATATTTTCGACATACTAACCCCTTACGATTTTTTCGATATTTTCGACATACTAACCCCTTACGATTTTTTCGATATTTTCGACATACTAACCCCTTACGTTTTTTTCAATATTTTCGACATACTAACCCCTTACGTTTTTTTCAATATTTTCGACATACGTTTTTTTCAATATTTTCGACATACTAACCCCTTACGTTTTTTTCGATATTTTCGACATACTAACCCCTTACGTTTTTTTCGATATTTTCGACATACTAACCCCTTACGTTTTTTTCGATATTTTCGACATACTAACCCCTTACGTTTTTTTCGATATTTTCGACATACTAACCCCTTACGTTTTTTTCGATATTTTCGACATACTAACCCCTTACGTTTTTTTCAATATTTTCGACATACTAACCCCTTACGTTTTTTTCGATATTTTCGACATACTAACCCCTTACGTTTTTTTCAATATTTTCGACATACTAACCCCTTACGTTTTTTTCGATATTTTCGACATACTAACCCCTTACGATTTTTTCGATATTTTCGACATACTAACCCCTTACGTTTTTTTCGATATTTTCGACATACTAACCCCTTACGTTTTTTTCGATATTTTCGACATACTAACCCCTTACGATTTTTTCGATATTTTCGACATACGTTTTTTTCAGTATTTTCGACATACTAACCCCTTACGTTTTTTTCGATATTTTCGACATACTAACCCCTTACGTTTTTTTCGATATTTTCGACATACTAACCCCTTACGATTTTTTCGATATTTTCGACATACTAACCCCTTACGTTTTTTTCAATATTTTCGACATACGTTTTTTTCAGTATTTTCGACATACTAACCCCTTACGTTTTTTTCAATATTTTCGACATACTAACCCCTTACGATTTTTTCAATTTTTCGACATACTAACCCCTTACGTTTTTTTCGATATTTTCGACATACTAACCCCTTACGTTTTTTTCGATATTTTCGACATACTAACCCCTTACGTTTTTTTCGATATTTTCGACATACTAACCCCTTACGTTTTTTTCGATATTTTCGACATACTAACCCCTTACGTTTTTTTCGATATTTTCAACATACTAACCCCTTATGCCTTTTTTTCGATATTTTCGACATACTAACCCCTTACGTTTTTTTCAATATTTTCGACATACGATTTTTTCAATATTTTCGACATACTAACCCCTTACGATTTTTTCAATATTTTCGACATACTAACCCCTTACGTTTTTTTCGATATTTTCGACATACTAACCCCTTACGTTTTTTTCGATATTTTCGACATACTAACCCCTTACGATTTTTTCAATATTTTCGACATCCTCACCCCTTACGTTTTTTTCGATATTTTCGACATACTAACCCCTTACGTTTTTTTCAATATTTTCGACATACTAACCCCTTACGATTTTTTCAATATTTTCGACATACTAACCTTTTACGTTTTTTTCGATATTTTCGACATACGTTTTTTTCAGTATTTTCGACATACTAACCCCTTACGTTTTTTTCGATATTTTCGACATACTAACCCCTTACGTTTTTTTCAATATTTTCGACATACTAACCCCTTACGTTTTTTTCGATATTTTCGACATACTAACCCCTTACGCTTTTTTCGATATTTTCGACATACTAACCCCTTACGTTTTTTTCGATATTTTCGACATTCTAACCCCTTACGATTTTTTCGATATTTTCGACATACTAACCCCTTACGTTTTTTTCGATATTTTCAACATACTAACCCCTTACGTTTTTTTCGATATTTTCGACATACTAACCCCTTACGTTTTTTTCAATATTTTCGACATACTAACCCCTTACGATTTTTTCAATATTTTCGACATACTAACCCCTTACGTTTTTTTCGATATTTTCGACATACTAACCCCTTACGTTTTTTTCAATATTTTCGACATACTAACCCCTTACGTTTTTTTCAATATTTTCGACATACTAACCCCTTACGTTTTTTTCGATATTTTCGACATACTAACCCCTTACGATTTTTTCGATATTTTCGACATACTAACCCCTTACGATTTTTTCGATATTTTCGACATACTAACCCCTTACGTTTTTTTCAATATTTTCGACATACGTTTTTTTCAATATTTTCGACATACTAACCCCTTACGTTTTTTTCAATATTTTCGACATACTAACCCCTTACGTTTTTTTCGATATTTTCGACATACTAACCCCTTACGTTTTTTTCGATATTTTCAACATACTAACCCCTTATGCCTTTTTTTCGATATTTTCGACATACTAACCCCTTACGTTTTTTTCAATATTTTCGACATACGATTTTTTCAATATTTTCGACATACTAACCCCTTACGATTTTTTCAATATTTTCGACATACTAACCCCTTACGTTTTTTTCGATATTTTCGACATACTAACCCCTTACGTTTTTTTCGATATTTTCGACATACTAACCCCTTACGATTTTTTCAATATTTTCGACATCCTCACCCCTTACGTTTTTTTCGATATTTTCGACATACTAACCCCTTACGTTTTTTTCAATATTTTCGACATACTAACCCCTTACGATTTTTTCAATATTTTCGACATACTAACCCCTTACGTTTTTTTCGATATTTTCGACATACTAACCCCTTACGATTTTTTCAATATTTTCGACATCCTCACCCCTTACGTTTTTTTCGATATTTTCGACATACTAACCCCTTACGATTTTTTCAATATTTTCGACATACTAACCTTTTACGTTTTTTTCGATATTTTCGACATACGTTTTTTTCAGTATTTTCGACATACTAACCCCTTACGTTTTTTTCGATATTTTCGACATACTAACCCCTTACGTTTTTTTCAATATTTTCGACATACTAACCCCTTACGTTTTTTTCGATATTTTCGACATACTAACCCCTTACGCTTTTTTCGATATTTTCGACATACTAACCCCTTACGTTTTTTTCGATATTTTCGACATTCTAACCCCTTACGATTTTTTCGATATTTTCGACATACTAACCCCTTACGTTTTTTTCGATATTTTCAACATACTAACCCCTTACGTTTTTTTCGATATTTTCGACATACTAACCCCTTACGTTTTTTTCAATATTTTCGACATACTAACCCCTTACGATTTTTTCAATATTTTCGACATACTAACCCCTTACGTTTTTTTCAATATTTTCGACATACTAACCGCTTACGTTTTTTTCGATATTTTCGACATACTAACCCCTTACGTTTTTTTCAATATTTTCGACATACTAACCCCTTACGTTTTTTTCGATATTTTCGACATACTAACCCCTTACGATTTTTTCGATATTTTCGACATACTAACCCCTTACGATTTTTTCGATATTTTCGACATACTAACCCCTTACGATTTTTTCGATATTTTCGACATACTAACCCCTTACGTTTTTTTCAATATTTTCGACATACGTTTTTTTCAATATTTTCGACATACTAACCCCTTACGTTTTTTTCAATATTTTCGACATACTAACCCCTTACGTTTTTTTCGATATTTTCGACATACTAACCCCTTACGATTTTTTCGATATTTTCGACATACTAACCCCTTACGATTTTTTCAATATTTTCGACATACTAACCCCTTACGTTTTTTTCAATATTTTCGACATACTAACCCCTTACGTTTTTTTCGATATTTTCGACATACTAACCCCTTACGATTTTTTCGATATTTTCGACATACTAACCCCTTACGTTTTTTTCGATATTTTCGACATACTAACCCCTTACGTTTTTTTCGATATTTTCGACATACTAACCCCTTACGTTTTTTTCGATATTTTTGACATACTAACCCCTTACGTTTTTTTCGATATTTTCGACATACTAACCCCTTACGTCTTTTTTTTGGACATTTTCGACATACTAACCCCTTACGTTTTTTTCAATATTTTCGACATCCTCACCCCTTACGTTTTTTTCAATATTTTCGACATACTAACCCCTTACGTTTTTTTCGATATTTTCAACATACTAACCCCTTATGCCTTTTTTTCGATATTTTCGATATACTAACCCCTTACGTCTTTTTTTTGGACATTTTCGACATACTAACCCCTTACGTTTTTTTCGATATTTTCGACATACTAACCCCTTACGTTTTTTTCGATATTTTCGACATACTAACCCCTTACGTTTTTTTCGATATTTTCGACATACTAACCCCTTACGTTTTTTTCGATATTTTCGACATACTAACCCCTTACGATTTTTTCGATATTTTCGACATACTAACCCCTTACGTTTTTTTCGATATTTTCGACATACGTTTTTTTCAGTATTTTCGACATACTAACCCCTTACGTTTTTTTCAATATTTTCGACATACTAACCCCTTACGTTTTTTTCGATATTTTCGACATACTAACCCCTTACGTTTTTTTCGATATTTTCGACATACTAACCCCTTACGTTTTTTTCGATATTTTCGACATACTAACCCCTTACGTTTTTTTCGATATTTTCGACATACTAACCCCTTACGTTTTTTTCGATATTTTCGACATACTAACCCCTTACGTTTTTTTCGATATTTTCGACATACTAACCCCTTACGTTTTTTTCGATATTTTCGACATACTAACCCCTTACGATTTTTTCGATATTTTCGACATACGTTTTTTTTCAGTATTTTCGACATACTAACCCCTTACGTTTTTTTCGATATTTTCGACATACTAACCCCTTACGTTTTTTTCGATATTTTCGACATACTAACCCCTTACGTTTTTTTCGATATTTTCGACATACTAACCCCTTACGTTTTTTTCGATATTTTCGACATACTAACCCCTTACGTTTTTTTCAATATTTTTGACATACTAACCCCTTACGTTTTTTTCGATATTTTCGACATACTAACCCCTTACGTTTTTTTCGATATTTTCGACATACTAACCCCTTACGTTTTTTTCGATATTTTCGACATACTAACCCCTTACGATTTTTTCGATATTTTCGACATACTAACCCCTTACGTTTTTTTCGATATTTTCGACATACTAACCCCTTACGTTTTTTTCGATATTTTCGACATACTAACCCCTTACGTTTTTTTCGATATTTTCGACATACTAACCCCTTACGTTTTTTTCGATATTTTCGACATACTAACCCCTTACGTCTTTTTTTTTGGACATTTTCGACATACTAACCCCTTACGTTTTTTTCAATATTTTCGACATCCTCACCCCTTACGTTTTTTTCAATATTTTCGACATACTAACCCCTTACGTTTTTTTCGATATTTTCAACATACTAACCCCTTATGCCTTTTTTTCGATATTTTCGATATACTAACCCCTTACGTCTTTTTTTTGGACATTTTCGACATACTAACCCCTTACGTTTTTTTCGATATTTTCGACATACTAACCCCTTACGATTTTTTCGATATTTTCGACATACTAACCCCTTACGTTTTTTTCGATATTTTCGACATACTAACCCCTTACGTTTTTTTCGATATTTTCGACATACTAACCCCTTACGTTTTTTTCGATATTTTCGACATACTAACCCCTTACGTTTTTTTCGATATTTTCGACATACGTTTTTTTCAGTATTTTCGACATACTAACCCCTTACGTTTTTTTCAATATTTTCGACATACTAACCCCTTACGTTTTTTTCGATATTTTCGACATACTAACCCCTTACGTTTTTTTCGATATTTTCGACATACTAACCCCTTACGTTTTTTTCGATATTTTCGACATACTAACCCCTTACGTTTTTTTCGATATTTTCGACATACTAACCCCTTACGTTTTTTTCGATATTTTCGACATACTAACCCCTTACGTTTTTTTCGATATTTTCGACATACTAACCCCTTACGTTTTTTTCGATATTTTCGACATACTAACCCCTTACGTTTTTTTCGATATTTTCGACATACTAACTAACCCCTTACGTTTTTTTCGATATTTTCGACATACTAACCCCTTACGTTTTTTTCGATATTTTCGACATACTAACCCCTTACGTTTTTTTCGATATTTTCGACATACTAACCCCTTACGTTTTTTTCGATATTTTCGACATACTAACCCCTTACGATTTTTTCGATATTTTCGACATACGTTTTTTTCAGTATTTTCGAAATACTAACCCCTTACGTTTTTTTCAATATTTTCGACATACTAACCCCTTACGTTTTTTTCGATATTTTCGACATACTAACCCCTTACGTTTTTTTCGATATTTTCGACATACTAACCCCTTACGTTTTTTTCGATATTTTCGACATACTAACCCCTTACGTTTTTTTCGATATTTTCGACATACTAATTCCTTACGTTTTTTTCGATATTTTCGACATACTAACCCCTTACGTTTTTTTCGATATTTTCGACATACTAACCCCTTACGTTTTTTTCGATATTTTCGACATACTAACCCCTTACGTTTTTTTCGATATTTTCGACATACTAACCCCTTACGTTTTTTTCGATATTTTCGACATACTAACCCCTTACGTTTTTTTCGATATTTTCGACATACTAACCCCTTACGTTTTTTTCGATATTTTCGACATACTAACCACTTACGATTTTTTCGATATTTTCGACATACTAACCCCTTACAATTTTTTCGATATTTTCGACATACTAACCCCTTACGTTTTTTTCAATATTTTCGACATACGTTTTTTTCAGTATTTTCGACATACTAACCCCTTACGTTTTTTTCGATATTTTCGAGATACTAACCCCTTACGTTTTTTTCGATATTTTCGACATACTAACCCCTTACGTTTTTTTCGATATTTTCGACATACTAACCCCTTACGTTTTTTTCGATATTTTCGACATACTAACCCCTTACGTTTTTTTCGATATTTTCGACATACTAACCCCTTACGATTTTTTCAATATTTTCGACATCCTCACCCCTTACGTTTTTTTCAATATTTTCGACATACTAACCCCTTACGATTTTTTCGATATTTTCGACATACTAACCCCTTACGTTTTTTTCGATATTTTCGACATACTAACCCCTTACGTTTTTTTCGATATTTTCGACATACTAACCCCTTACGTTTTTTTCAATATTTTCGACATACTAACCCCTTACGATTTTTTCAATATTTTCGACATACTAACCTTTTACGTTTTTTTCGATATTTTCGACATACGTTTTTTTCAGTATTTTCGACATACTAACCCCTTAGGTTTTTTTCGATATTTTCGACATACTAACCCCTTAGGTTTTTTTCGATTATTTCGACATACTAACCCCTTACGTTTTTTTCGATATTTTCGACATACTAACCCCTTACGTTTTTTTCAATATTTTCGACATACTAACCCCTTACGTTTTTTTCGATATTTTCGACATACTAACCCCTTACGCTTTTTTCGATATTTTCGACATACTAACCCCTTACGTTTTTTTCGATATTTTCGACATACTAACCCCTTACGATTTTTTCGATATTTTCGACATACTAACCCCTTACGTTTTTTTCAATATTTTCAACATACTAACCCCTTACGTTTTTTTCGATATTTTCGACATACTAACCCCTTACGTTTTTTTCAATATTTTCGACATACTAACCCCTTACGATTTTTTCAATATTTTCGACATACTAACCCCTTACGTTTTTTTCAATATTTTCGACATACTAACCGCTTACGTTTTTTTCGATATTTTCGACATACTAACCCCTTACGTTTTTTTCAATATTTTAGACATACTAACCCCTTACGATTTTTTCAATATTTTCGACATACTAACCCCTTACGTTTTTTCAATATTTTCGACATACTAACCCCTTACGTTTTTTTCGATATTTTCGACATACTAACCCCTTACGATTTTTTCGATATTTTCGACATACTAACCCCTTACGATTTTTTCGATATTTTCGACATACTAACCCCTTACGATTTTTTCGATATTTTCGACATACTAACCCCTTACGATTTTTTCGATATTTTCGACATACTAACCCCTTACGTTTTTTTCGATATTTTCGACATACGTTTTTTTCAATATTTTCGACATACTAACTAACCCCTTACGTTTTTTTCGATATTTTCGACATACTAACCCCTTACGTTTTTTTCGATATTTTCGACATACTAACCCCTTACGATTTTTTCGATATTTTCGACATACTAACCCCTTACGTTTTTTTCGATATTTTCGACATACTAACCCCTTACGATTTTTTCGATATTTTCGACATACTAACCCCTTACGTTTTTTTCGATATTTTCGACATACTAACCCCTTACGTTTTTTTCGATATTTTCGACATACTAACCCCTTACGATTTTTTCGATATTTTCGACATACTAACCCCTTACGTTTTTTTCAATATTTTCGACATACTAACCCCTTACGATTTTTTCAATATTTTCGACATACTAACCCCTTACGTTTTTTTCAATATTTTCAACATACTAACCCCTTATGCCTTTTTTTCGATATTTTCGACATACTAACCCCTTACGTTTTTTTCGATATTTTCGACATACTAACCCCTTACGTTTTTTTCGATATTTTCAACATACTAACCCCTTATGCCTTTTTTTCGATATTTTCGACATACTAACCCCTTACGTTTTTTTCAATATTTTCGACATACGATTTTTTCAATATTTTCGACATACTAACCCCTTACGATTTTTTCGATATTTTCGACATACTAACCCCTTACGTTTTTTTCGATATTTTCGACATACTAACCCCTAACGTTTTTTTCGATATTTTCGACATACTAACCCCTTACGATTTTTTCGATATTTTCGACATCCTCACCCCTTACGTTTTTTTCGATATTTTCGACATACTAACCCCTTACGTTTTTTTCGATATTTTCGACATACTAACCCCTTACGTTTTTTTCAATATTTTCGACATACTAACCCCTTACGATTTTTTCAATATTTTCGACATACTAACCCCTTACGATTTTTTCAATATTTTCGACATACTAACCCCTTACGTTTTTTTCAATATTTTCGACATACTAACCTTTTACGTTTTTTTCGATATTTTCGACATACGTTTTTTTCAGTATTTTCGACATACTAACCCCTTAGGTTTTTTTCGATATTTTCGACATACTAACCCCTTACGTTTTTTTCGATATTTTCGACATACTAACCCCTTACGTTTTTTTCGATATTTTCGACATACTAACCCCTTACGTTTTTTTCGATATTTTCGACATACTAACCCCTTACGTTTTTTTCGATATTTTCGACATACTAACCCCTTACGCTTTTTTCGATATTTTCGACATACTAACCCCTTACGTTTTTTTCGATATTTTCGACATACTAACCCCTTACGATTTTTTCGATATTTTCGACATACTAACCCCTTACGTTTTTTTCGATATTTTCGACATACTAACCCCTTACGTTTTTTTCGATATTTTCGACATACTAACCCCTTACGTTTTTTTTCAATATTTTCGACATACTAACCCCTTACGATTTTTTCAATATTTTCGACATACTAACCCCTTACGTTTTTTTCAATATTTTCGACATACTAACCGCTTACGTTTTTTTTGATATTTTCGACATACTAACCCCTTACGTTTTTTTCGATATTTTCGACATACTAACCCCTTACGTTTTTTTCGATATTTTCGACATACGATTTTTTCAATATTTTCGACATACTAACCCCTTACGATTTTTTCGATATTTTCGACATACTAACCCCTTACGTTTTTTTCGATATTTTCGACATACTAACCCCTTACGTTTTTTTCGATATTTTCGACATACTAACCCCTTACGATTTTTTCGATATTTTCGACATCCTCACCCCTTACGTTTTTTTCGATATTTTCGACATACTAACCCCTTACGATTTTTTCGATATTTTCGACATACTAACCCCTTACGTTTTTTTCGATATTTTCAACATACTAACCCCTTACGTTTTTTTCGATATTTTCGACATACTAACCCCTTACGTTTTTTTCAATATTTTCGACATACTAACCCCTTACGATTTTTTCAATATTTTCGACATACTAACCCCTTACGATTTTTTCAATATTTTCGACATACTAACCCCTTACGATTTTTTCAATATTTTCGACATACTAACCCCTTACGTTTTTTTCAATATTTTCGACATACTAACCTTTTACGTTTTTTTCGATATTTTCGACATACGTTTTTTTCAGTATTTTCGACATACTAACCCCTTAGGTTTTTTTCGATATTTTCGACATACTAACCCCTTACGTTTTTTTCGATATTTTCGACATACTAACCCCTTACGTTTTTTTCGATATTTTCGACATACTAACCCCTTACGTTTTTTTCGATATTTTCGACATACTAACCCCTTACGTTTTTTTCGATATTTTCGACATACTAACCCCTTACGCTTTTTTCGATATTTTCGACATACTAACCCCTTACGATTTTTTCGATATTTTCGACATACTAACCCCTTACGATTTTTTCGATATTTTCGACATACTAACCCCTTACGTTTTTTTCGATATTTTCGACATACTAACCCCTTACGTTTTTTTTCGATATTTTCGACATACTAACCCCTTACGTTTTTTTTCAATATTTTCGACATACTAACCCCTTACGATTTTTTCAATATTTTCGACATACTAACCGCTTACGTTTTTTTCGATATTTTCGACATACTAACCCCTTACGTTTTTTTCGATATTTTCGACATACTAACCCCTTACGTTTTTTTCGATATTTTCGACATACTAACCCCTTACGATTTTTTCGATATTTTCGACATACTAACCCCTTACGATTTTTTCGATATTTTCGACATATTAACCCCTTACGATTTTTTCGATATTTTCGACATACTAACCCCTTACGTTTTTTTCAATATTTTCGACATACGTCTTTTTCAATATTTTCGACATACTAACCCCTTACGTTTTTTTCGATATTTTCGACATACTAACCCCTTACGTTTTTTTCAATATTTTCGACATACTAACCCCTTACGTTTTTTTCGATATTTTCGACATACTAACCCCTTACGTTTTTTTCGATATTTTCGACATACTAACCCCTTACGATTTTTTCGATATTTTCGACATACTAACCCCTTACGTTTTTTTCGATATTTTCGACATACTAACCCCTTACGATTTTTTCGATATTTTCGACATACTAACCCCTTACGATTTTTTCGATATTTTCGACATACTAACCCCTTACGATTTTTTCAATATTTTCGACATACTAACCCCTTACGTTTTTTTCAATATTTTCGACATACTAACCCCTTACGTTTTTTTCAATATTTTCGACATACTAACCCTTACGATTTTTTCGATATTTTCGACATACTAACCCCTTACGTTTTTTTCGATATTTTCGACATACTAACCCCTTACGTTTTTTTCGATATTTTCGACATACTAACCCCTTACGTTTTTTTCGATATTTTCGACATACTAACCCCTTACGATTTTTTCGATATTTTCGACATACTAACCCCTTACGTTTTTTTCGATATTTTCGACATACTAACCCCTTATGTCTTTTTTTCGATACTTTCGACATACTAACCCCTTACGTCTTTTTTTTGGACATTTTCGACATACTAACCCCTTACGTTTTTTTCAATATTTTCGACATACTAACCCCTTACGTTTTTTTCGATATTTTCAACATACTAACCCCTTATGCCTTTTTTTCGATATTTTCGACATACTAACCCCTTACGTCTTTTTTTTGGACATTTTCGACATACTAACCCCTTACGTTTTTTTCGATATTTTCGACATACTAACCCCTTACGATTTTTTCGATATTTTCGACATACTAACCCCTTACGATTTTTTCGATATTTTCGACATACTAACCCCTTACGTTTTTTTCGATATTTTCGACATACTAACCCCTTACGTTTTTTTCGATATTTTCGACATACTAACCCCTTACGTTTTTTTCGATATTTTCGACATACTAACCCCTTACGTTTTTTTCGATATTTTCGACATACTAACCCCTTACGTTTTTTTCGATATTTTCGACATACTAACCCCTTACGATTTTTTCGATATTTTCGACATACTAACCCCTTACGTTTTTTTCAATATTTTCGACATACTAACCCCTTACGTTTTTTTCAATATTTTCGACATACGTTTTTTTCAGTATTTTCGACATACTAACCCCTTACGTTTGTTTCGATATTTTCGACATACTAACCCCTTACGTTTTTTTCGATATTTTCGACATACTAACCCCTTACGTTTTTTTCGATATTTTCGACATACTAACCCCTTACGTTTTTTTCGATATTTTCGACATACTAACCCCTTACGTTTTTTTCGATATTTTCGACATACTAACCCCTTACGATTTTTTCAATATTTTCGACATCCTCACCCCTTACGTTTTTTTCAATATTTTCGACATACTAACCCCTTACGTTTTTTTAGATATTTTCGACATACTAACCCCTTACGTTTTTTTCGATATTTTCGACATACTAACCCCTTACGTTTTTTTCGATATTTTCGACATACTAACCCCTTACGATTTTTTCAATATTTTCGACATCCTCACCCCTTACGTTTTTTTCAATATTTTCGACATACTAACCCCTTACGATTTTTTCAATATTTTCGACATCCTCACCCCTTACGTTTTTTTCAATATTTTCGACATACTAACCCCTTACGATTTTTTCGATATTTTCGACATACTAACCCCTTACGATTTTTTCGATATTTTCGACATCCTCACCCCTTACGTTTTTTTCAATATTTTCAACATACTAACCCCTTACGTTTTTTTCGATATTTTCGACATACTAACCCCTTAGGTTTTTTTCGATATTTTCGACATACTAACCCCTTACGTTTTTTTCGATATTTTCGACATACTAACCCCTTACGTTTTTTTCAATATTTTCGACATACTAACCCCTTACGTTTTTTTCAATATTTTCGACATACTAACCCCTTACGCTTTTTTCGATATTTTCGACATACTAACCCCTTACGTTTTTTTCGATATTTTCGACATACTAACCCCTTACGTTTTTTTCGATATTTTCGACATACTAACCCCTTACGTTTTTTTCAATATTTTCGACATACTAACCCCTTACGATTTTTTCAATATTTTCGACATACTAACCCCTTACGTTTTTTTCAATATTTTCGACATACTAACCGCTTACGTTTTTTTCGATATTTTCGACATACTAACCCCTTACGTTTTTTTCAATATTTTCGACATACTAACCCCTTACGATTTTTTCAATATTTTCGACATACTAACCCCTTACGTTTTTTTCAATATTTTCGACATACTAACCCCTTACGTTTTTTTCGATATTTTCGACATACTAACCCCTTACGATTTTTTCGATATTTTCGACATACTAACCCCTTACGATTTTTTCGATATTTTCGACATACTAACCCCTTACGATTTTTTCGATATTTTCGACATACTAACCCCTTACGTTTTTTTCAATATTTTCGACATACTAACCCCTTACGTTTTTTTCAATATTTTCGACATACGTTTTTTTCAATATTTTCGACATACTAACCCCTTACGTTTTTTTCAATATTTTCGACATACTAACCGCTTACGTTTTTTTCGATATTTTCGACATACTAACCCCTTACGTTTTTTTCAATATTTTCGACATACTAACCCCTTACGATTTTTTCAATATTTTCGACATACTAACCCCTTACGTTTTTTTCAATATTTTCGACATACTAACCCCTTACGTTTTTTTCGATATTTTCGACATACTAACCCCTTACGATTTTTTCGATATTTTCGACATACTAACCCCTTACGTTTTTTTCGATATTTTCGACATACTAACCCCTTACGTTTTTTTCGATATTTTCGACATACTAACCCCTTACGATTTTTTCGATATTTTCGACATACTAACCCCTTACGATTTTTTCGATATTTTCGACATACTAACCCCTTACGATTTTTTCGATATTTTCGACATACTAACCCCTTACGTTTTTTTCAATATTTTCGACATACGTCTTTTTCAATATTTTCGACATACTAACCCCTTACGTTTTTTTCGATATTTTCGACATACTAACCCCTTACGTTTTTTTCAATATTTTCGACATACTAACCCCTTACGTTTTTTTCGATATTTTCGACATACTAACCCCTTACGTTTTTTTCGATATTTTCGACATACTAACCCCTTACGATTTTTTCGATATTTTCGACATACTAACCCCTTACGTTTTTTTCGATATTTTCGACATACTAACCCCTTACGATTTTTTCGATATTTTCGACATACTAACCCCTTACGATTTTTTCGATATTTTCGACATACTAACCCCTTACGATTTTTTCAATATTTTCGACATACTAACCCCTTACGTTTTTTTCAATATTTTCGACATACTAACCCCTTACGTTTTTTTCAATATTTTCGACATACTAACCCTTACGATTTTTTCGATATTTTCGACATACTAACCCCTTACGTTTTTTTCGATATTTTCGACATACTAACCCCTTACGTTTTTTTCGATATTTTCGACATACTAACCCCTTACGTTTTTTTCGATATTTTCGACATACTAACCCCTTACGATTTTTTCGATATTTTCGACATACTAACCCCTTACGTTTTTTTCGATATTTTCGACATACTAACCCCTTATGTCTTTTTTTCGATACTTTCGACATACTAACCCCTTACGTCTTTTTTTTGGACATTTTCGACATACTAACCCCTTACGTTTTTTTCAATATTTTCGACATCCTCACCCCTTACGTTTTTTTCAATATTTTCGACATACTAACCCCTTACGTTTTTTTCGATATTTTCAACATACTAACCCCTTATGCCTTTTTTTCGATATTTTCGACATACTAACCCCTTACGTCTTTTTTTTGGACATTTTCGACATACTAACCCCTTACGTTTTTTTCGATATTTTCGACATACTAACCCCTTACGATTTTTTCAATATTTTCGACATACTAACCCCTTACGTTTTTTTCAATATTTTCGACATACTAACCCCTTACGTTTTTTTCGATATTTTCGACATACTAACCCCTTACGTTTTTTTCGATATTTTCGACATACTAACCCCTTACGTTTTTTTCGATATTTTCGACATACTAACCCCTTACGTTTTTTTCGATATTTTCGACATACTAACCCCTTACGTTTTTTTCGATATTTTCGACATACTAACCCCTTACGTTTTTTTCGATATTTTCGACATACTAACCCCTTACGTTTTTTTCGATATTTTCGACATACTAACCCCTTACGTTTTTTTCGATATTTTCGACATACTAACCCCTTACGTTTTTTTCGATATTTTCGACATACTAACCCCTTACGATTTTTTCGATATTTTCGACATACGTTTTTTTTCAGTATTTTCGACATACTAACCCCTTACGTTTTTTTCAATATTTTCGACATACTAACCCCTTACGTTTTTTTCGATATTTTCGACATACTAACCCCTTACGTTTTTTTCGATATTTTCGACATACTAACCCCTTACGTTTTTTTCGATATTTTCGACATACTAACTAACCCCTTACGTTTTTTTCGATATTTTCGACATACTAACCCCTTACGTTTTTTTCGATATTTTCGACATACTAACCCCTTACGTTTTTTTCGATATTTTCGACATACTAACCCCTTACGATTTTTTCGATATTTTCGACATACTAACCCCTTACGATTTTTTCGATATTTTCGACATACGTTTTTTTCAGTATTTTCGACATACTAACCCCTTACGTTTTTTTCAATATTTTCGACATACTAACCCCTTACGTTTTTTTCGATATTTTCGACATACTAACCCCTTACGTTTTTTTCGATATTTTCGACATACTAACCCCTTACGTTTTTTTCGATATTTTCGACATACTAACCCCTTACGTTTTTTTCGATATTTTCGACATACTAATTCCTTACGATTTTTTCAATATTTTCGACATACTAACCCCTTACGTTTTTTTCGATATTTTCGACATACTAACCCCTTAGGTTTTTTTCGATATTTTCGACATACTAACCCCTTACGTTTTTTTCGATATTTTCGACATACTAACCCCTTACGTTTTTTTCAATATTTTCGACATACTAACCCCTTACGTTTTTTTCGATATTTTCGACATACTAACCCCTTACGCTTTTTTCGATATTTTCGACATACTAACCCCTTACGTTTTTTTCGATATTTTCGACATACTAACCCCTTACGATTTTTTCGATATTTTCGACATACTAACCCCTTACGTTTTTTTCAATATTTTCAACATACTAACCCCTTACGTTTTTTTCGATATTTTCGACATACTAACCCCTTACGTTTTTTTCAATATTTTCGACATACTAACCCCTTACGATTTTTTCAATATTTTCGACATACTAACCCCTTAGGTTTTTCCAATATTTTCGACATACTAACCGCTTACGTTTTTTTCGATATTTTCGACATACTAACCCCTTACGTTTTTTTCAATATTTTAGACATACTAACCCCTTACGATTTTTTCAATATTTTCGACATACTAACCCCTTACGTTTTTTCAATATTTTCGACATACTAACCCCTTACGTTTTTTTCGATATTTTCGACATACTAACCCCTTACGATTTTTTCGATATTTTCGACATACTAACCCCTTACGATTTTTTCGATATTTTCGACATACTAACCCCTTACGATTTTTTCGATATTTTCGACATACTAACCCCTTATGATTTTTTCGATATTTTCGACATACTAACCCCTTACGTTTTTTTCGATATTTTCGACATACGTTTTTTTCAATATTTTCGACATACTAACTAACCCCTTACGTTTTTTTCGATATTTTCGACATACTAACCCCTTACGTTTTTTTCGATATTTTCGACATACTAACCCCTTACGTTTTTTTCAATATTTTCAACATACTAACCCCTTACGTTTTTTTCGATATTTTCGACATACTAACCCCTTACGTTTTTTTCGATATTTTCGACATACTAACCCCTTACGTTTTTTTCGATATTTTCGACATACTAACCCCTTACGATTTTTTCGATATTTTCGACATACTAACCCCTTACGTTTTTTTCGATATTTTCGACATACTAACCCCTTACGATTTTTTCAATATTTTCGACATACTAACCCCTTACGATTTTTTCGATATTTTCGACATACTAACCCCTTACGTTTTTTTCGATATTTTCGACATACTAACCCCTTACGTTTTTTTCGATATTTTCGACATACTAACCCCTTACGATTTTTTCAATATTTTCGACATACTAACCTTTTACGTTTTTTTCGATATTTTCGACATACGTTTTTTTCAGTATTTTCGACATACTAACCCCTTAGGTTTTTTTCGATATTTTCGACATACTAACCCCTTACGTTTTTTTCGATATTTTCGACATACTAACCCCTTACGTTTTTTTCGATATTTTCGACATACTAACCCCTTACGTTTTTTTCGATATTTTCGACATACTAACCCCTTACGCTTTTTTCGATATTTTCGACATACTAACCCCTTACGTTTTTTTCGATATTTTCGACATACTAACCCCTTACGATTTTTTCGATATTTTCGACATACTAACCCCTTACGTTTTTTTTGATATTTTCGACATACTAACCCCTTACGTTTTTTTCGATATTTTCGACATACTAACCCCTTACGTTTTTTTCGATATTTTCGACATACGATTTTTTCAATATTTTCGACATACTAACCCCTTACGATTTTTTCGATATTTTCGACATACTAACCCCTTACGTTTTTTTCGATATTTTCGACATACTAACCCCTTACGTTTTTTTCGATATTTTCGACATACTAACCCCTTACGATTTTTTCGATATTTTCGACATCCTCACCCCTTACGTTTTTTTCGATATTTTCGACATACTAACCCCTTACGATTTTTTCGATATTTTCGACATACTAACCCCTTACGTTTTTTTCGATATTTTCAACATACTAACCCCTTACGTTTTTTTCGATATTTTCGACATACTAACCCCTTACGTTTTTTTCAATATTTTCGACATACTAACCCCTTACGATTTTTTCAATATTTTCGACATACTAACCCCTTACGATTTTTTCAATATTTTCGACATACTAACCCCTTACGATTTTTTCAATATTTTCGACATACTAACCCCTTACGTTTTTTTCAATATTTTCGACATACTAACCTTTTACGTTTTTTTCGATATTTTCGACATACGTTTTTTTCAGTATTTTCGACATACTAACCCCTTAGGTTTTTTTCGATATTTTCGACATACTAACCCCTTACGTTTTTTTCGATATTTTCGACATACTAACCCCTTACGTTTTTTTCGATATTTTCGACATACTAACCCCTTACGCTTTTTTCGATATTTTCGACATACTAACCCCTTACGATTTTTTCGATATTTTCGACATACTAACCCCTTACGATTTTTTCGATATTTTCGACATACTAACCCCTTACGTTTTTTTCGATATTTTCGACATACTAACCCCTTACGTTTTTTTTCGATATTTTCGACATACTAACCCCTTACGTTTTTTTTCTATATTTTCGACATACTAACCCCTTACGATTTTTTCAATATTTTCGACATACTAACCCCTTACGTTTTTTTCGATATTTTCGACATACTAACCGCTTACGTTTTTTTCGATATTTTCGACATACTAACCCCTTACGTTTTTTTCGATATTTTCGACATACTAACCCCTTACGTTTTTTTCGATATTTTCGACATACTAACCCCTTACGATTTTTTCGATATTTTCGACATACTAACCCCTTACGATTTTTTCGATATTTTCAACATACTAACCCCTTACGATTTTTTCGATATTTTCGACATACTAACCCCTTACGTTTTTTTCAATATTTTCGACATACGTCTTTTTCAATATTTTCGACATACTAACCCCTTACGTTTTTTTCGATATTTTCGACATACTAACCCCTTACGTTTTTTTCAATATTTTCGACATACTAACCCCTTACGTTTTTTTCGATATTTTCGACATACTAACCCCTTACGTTTTTTTCGATATTTTCGACATACTAACCCCTTACGATTTTTTCGATATTTTCGACATACTAACCCCTTACGTTTTTTTCGATATTTTCGACATACTAACCCCTTACGATTTTTTCGATATTTTCGACATACTAACCCCTTACGATTTTTTCGATATTTTCGACATACTAACCCCTTACGATTTTTTCAATATTTTCGACATACTAACCCCTTACGTTTTTTTCAATATTTTCGACATACTAACCCCTTACGTTTTTTTCAATATTTTCGACATACTAACCCTTACGATTTTTTCGATATTTTCGACATACTAACCCCTTACGTTTTTTTCGATATTTTCGACATACTAACCCCTTACGTTTTTTTCGATATTTTCGACATACTAACCCCTTACGTTTTTTTCGATATTTTCGACATACTAACCCCTTACGATTTTTTCGATATTTTCGACATACCAACCCCTTACGTTTTTTTCGATATTTTCGACATACTAACCCCTTACGATTTTTTCAATATTTTCGACATACTAACCCCTTACGTTTTTTTCGATATTTTCGACATACTAACCCCTTATGTCTTTTTTTCGATACTTTCGACATACTAACCCCTTACGTCTTTTTTTTGGACATTTTCGACATACTAACCCCTTACGTTTTTTTCAATATTTTCGACATCCTCACCCCTTACGTTTTTTTCAATATTTTCGACATACTAACCCCTTACGTTTTTTTCGATATTTTCAACATACTAACCCCTTATGCCTTTTTTTCGATATTTTCGACATACTAACCCCTTACGTCTTTTTTTTCGATATTTTCGACATACTAACCCCTTACGTTTTTTTCGATATTTTCGACATACTAACCCCTTACGATTTTTTCGATATTTTCGACATACTAACCCCTTACGATTTTTTCGATATTTTCGACATACTAACCCCTTACGTTTTTTTCGATATTTTCGACATACTAACCCCTTACGTTTTTTTCGATATTTTCGACATACTAACCCCTTACGTTTTTTTCGATATTTTCGACATACTAACCCCTTACGTTTTTTTCGATATTTTCGACATACTAACCCCTTACGTTTTTTTCGATATTTTCGACATACTAACCCCTTACGATTTTTTCGATATTTTCGACATACTAACCCCTTACGTTTTTTTCAATATTTTCGACATACGTTTTTTTCAGTATTTTCGACATACTAACCCCTTACGTTTGTTTCGATATTTTCGACATACTAACCCCTTACGTTTTTTTCGATATTTTCGACATACTAACCCCTTACGTTTTTTTCGATATTTTCGACATACTAACCCCTTACGTTTTTTTCGATATTTTCGACATACTAACCCCTTACGTTTTTTTCGATATTTTCGACATACTAACCCCTTACGATTTTTTCAATATTTTCGACATCCTCACCCCTTACGTTTTTTTCAATATTTTCGACATACTAACCCCTTACGTTTTTTTCGATATTTTCGACATACTAACCCCTTACGTTTTTTTCGATATTTTCGACATACTAACCCCTTACGTTTTTTTCGATATTTTCGA
Organism: Urocampus carinirostris; assembly: GCF_059441175.1. NCBI lineage: Eukaryota > Metazoa > Chordata > Actinopteri > Syngnathiformes > Syngnathidae > Urocampus > Urocampus carinirostris. The sequence continues at coordinate 29,095,479 of NC_142367.1, forward strand.
CATACTAACCCCTTACGATTTTTTCAATATTTTCGACATCCTCACCCCTTACGTTTTTTTCAATATTTTCGACATACTAACCCCTTACGATTTTTTCAATATTTTCGACATCCTCACCCCTTACGTTTTTTTCAATATTTTCGACATACTAACCCCTTACGATTTTTTCGATATTTTCGACATACTAACCCCTTACGATTTTTTCGATATTTTCGACATCCTCACCCCTTACGTTTTTTTCAATATTTTCAACATACTAACCCCTTACGTTTTTTTCGATATTTTCGACATACTAACCCCTTAGGTTTTTTTCGATATTTTCGACATACTAACCCCTTACGTTTTTTTCGATATTTTCGACATACTAACCCCTTACGTTTTTTTCAATATTTTCGACATACTAACCCCTTACGTTTTTTTCAATATTTTCGACATACTAACCCCTTACGCTTTTTTCGATATTTTCGACATACTAACCCCTTACGTTTTTTTCGATATTTTCGACATACTAACCCCTTACGATTTTTTCGATATTTTCGACATACTAACCCCTTACGTTTTTTTCAATATTTTCAACATACTAACCCCTTACGTTTTTTTCGATATTTTCGACATACTAACCCCTTACGTTTTTTTCAATATTTTCGACATACTAACCCCTTACGATTTTTTCAATATTTTCGACATACTAACCCCTTACGTTTTTTTCAATATTTTCGACATACTAACCGCTTACGTTTTTTTCGATATTTTCGACATACTAACCCCTTACGTTTTTTTCAATATTTTCGACATACTAACCCCTTACGATTTTTTCAATATTTTCGACATACTAACCCCTTACGTTTTTTTCAATATTTTCGACATACTAACCCCTTACGTTTTTTTCGATATTTTCGACATACTAACCCCTTACGATTTTTTCAATATTTTCGACATACTAACCCCTTACGATTTTTTCGATATTTTCGACATACTAACCCCTTACGATTTTTTCGATATTTTCGACATACTAACCCCTTACGTTTTTTTCAATATTTTCGACATACTAACCCCTTACGTTTTTTTCAATATTTTCGACATACGTTTTTTTCAATATTTTCGACATACTAACCCCTTACGTTTTTTTCAATATTTTCGACATACTAACCCCTTACGTTTTTTTCGATATTTTCGACATACTAACCCCTTACGTTTTTTTCGATATTTTCGACATACTAACCCCTTACGTTTTTTTCGATATTTTCGACATACTAACCCCTTACGTTTTTTTCAATATTTTCAACATACTAACCCCTTACGTTTTTTTCGATATTTTCGACATACTAACCCCTTACGTTTTTTTCGATATTTTCGACATACTAACCCCTTACGTTTTTTTCAATATTTTCGACATACGTTTTTTTCAATATTTTCGACATACTAACCCCTTACGTTTTTTTCGATATTTTCGACATACTAACCCCTTACGTTTTTTTCGATATTTTCGACATACTAACCCCTTACGTTTTTTTCGATATTTTCGACATACTAACCCCTTACGTTTTTTTCGATATTTTCGACATACTAACCCCTTACGTTTTTTTCAATATTTTCGACATACTAACCCCTTACGTTTTTTTCGATATTTTCGACATACTAACCCCTTACGTTTTTTTCAATATTTTCGACATACTAACCCCTTACGTTTTTTTCGATATTTTCGACATACTAACCCCTTACGTTTTTTTCGATATTTTCGACATACTAACCCCTTACGTTTTTTTCGATATTTTCGACATACTAACCCCTTACGATTTTTTCGATATTTTCGACATACTAACCCCTTACGTTTTTTTAGATATTTTCGACATACTAACCCCTTACGTTTTTTTCGATATTTTCGACATACTAACCCCTTACGATTTTTTCAATATTTTCGACATACTAACCCCTTACGTTTTTTTCAATATTTTCGACATACTAACCCCTTACGTTTTTTTCGATATTTTCGACATACTAACCCCTTACGTTTTTTTCGATATTTTCGACATACTAACCCCTTACGATTTTTTCGATATTTTCGACATACTAACCCCTTACGTTTTTTTCAATATTTTCGACATACGTTTTTTTCAGTATTTTCGACATACTAACCCCTTACGTTTTTTTCAATATTTTCGACATACTAACCCCTTAAGTTTTTTTCAATATTTTCGACATACTAACCCCTTACGATTTTTTCAATATTTTCGACATACTAACCCCTTACGTTTTTTTCGATATTTTCGACATACTAACCCCTTACGTTTTTTTCGATATTTTCGACATACTAACCCCTTACGTTTTTTTCGATATTTTCGACATACTAACCCCTTACGATTTTTTCGATATTTTCGACATACTAACCCCTTACGTTTTTTTCAATATTTTCGACATACTAACCCCTTACGATTTTTTCAATATTTTCGACATACTAACCCCTTACGTTTTTTTCAATATTTTCGACATACTAACCCCTTACATTTTTTTCGATATTTTCGACATACTAACCCCTTACGTTTTTTTCGATATTTTCGACATACTAACCCCTTACGTTTTTTTCGATATTTTCAACATACTAACCCCTTATGCCTTTTTTTCGATATTTTCGACATACTAACCCCTTACGTTTTTTTCGATATTTTCGACATACGATTTTTTCAATATTTTCGACATACTAACCCCTTACGATTTTTTCAATATTTTCGACATACTAACCCCTTACGGTTTTTGCGATATTTTCGACATACTAACCGCTTACGTTTTTTTCGATATTTTCGACATACTAACCCCTTACGTTTTTTTCAATATTTTCGACATACTAACCCCTTACGTTTTTTTCAATATTTTCGACATACTAACCCCTTACGTTTTTTTCGATATTTTCGACATACTAACCCCTTACGATTTTTTCGATATTTTCGACATACTAACCCCTTACGATTTTTTCGATATTTTCGACATACTAACCCCTTACGTTTTTTTCAATATTTTCGACATACTAACCCCTTACGTTTTTTTCAATATTTTCGACATACGTTTTTTTCAATATTTTCGACATACTAACCCCTTACGTTTTTTTCGATATTTTCGACATACTAACCCCTTACGTTTTTTTCGATATTTTCGACATACTAACCCCTTACGTTTTTTTCGATATTTTCGACATACTAACCCCTTACGTTTTTTTCGATATTTTCGACATACTAACCCCTTACGTTTTTTTCAATATTTTCAACATACTAACCCCTTACGTTTTTTTCGATATTTTCGACATACTAACCCCTTACGTTTTTTTCAATATTTTCGACATACTAACCCCTTACGTTTTTTTCGATATTTTCGACATACTAACCCCTTACGATTTTTTCGATATTTTCGACATACTAACCCCTTACGTTTTTTTCGATATTTTCGACATACTAACCCCTTACGTTTTTTTCGATATTTTCGACATACTAACCCCTTACGATTTTTTCAATATTTTCGACATACTAACCCCTTACGTTTTTTTCAATATTTTCGACATACTAACCCCTTACGTTTTTTTCGATATTTTCGACATACTAACCCCTTACGTTTTTTTCGATATTTTCGACATACTAACCCCTTACGATTTTTTCGATATTTTCGACATACTAACCCCTTACGTTTTTTTCAATATTTTCGACATACGTTTTTTTCAGTATTTTCGACATACTAACCCCTTACGTTTTTTTCAATATTTTCGACATACTAACCCCTTAAGTTTTTTTCAATATTTTCGACATACTAACCCCTTACGATTTTTTCAATATTTTCGACATACTAACCCCTTACGTTTTTTTCAATATTTTCGACATACTAACCCCTTACGTTTTTTTCGATATATTCGACATACTAACCCCTTACGTTTTTTTCGATATTTTCGACATACTAACCCCTTACGTTTTTTTCGATATTTTCGACATACTAACCCCTTACGATTTTTTCGATATTTTCGACATACTAACCCCTTACGTTTTTTTCGATATTTTCGACATACTAACCCCTTACGTTTTTTTCGATATTTTCAACATACTAACCTCTTATGCCTTTTTTTCGATATTTTCGACATACTAACCCCTTACGTTTTTTTCAATATTTTCGACATACGATTTTTTCAATATTTTCGACATACTAACCCCTTACGATTTTTTCAATATTTTCGACATACTAACCCCTTACGTTTTTTTCGATATTTTCGACATACTAACCCCTTACGTTTTTTTCAATATTTTCGACATACTAACCCCTTACGTTTTTTTCGATATTTTCGACATACTAACCCCTTACGATTTTTTCGATATTTTCGACATCCTCACCCCTTACGTTTTTTTCAATATTTTCGACATCCTCACCCCTTACGTTTTTTTCAATATTTTCGACATACTAACCCCTTACGATTTTTTCGATATTTTCAACATACTAACCCCTTACGTTTTTTTCGATATTTTCGACATACTAACCCCTTACGTTTTTTTCAATATTTTCGACATACTAACCCCTTACGATTTTTTCAATATTTTCGACATACTAACCCCTAACGATTTTTTCAATATTTTCGACATACTAACCCCTTACGTTTTTTTCAATATTTTCGACATACTAACCTTTTACGTTTTTTTCGATATTTTCGACATACGTTTTTTTCAGTATTTTCGACATACTAACCCCTTACGTTTTTTTCGATATTTTCGACATACTAACCCCTTACGTTTTTTTCGATATTTTCGACATACTAACCCCTTACGTTTTTTTCAATATTTTCGACATACTAACCCCTTACGATTTTTTCAATATTTTCGACATACTAACCCCTTACGTTTTTTTCAATATTTTCGACATACTAACCGCTTACGTTTTTTTTGATATTTTCGACATACTAACCCCTTACGTTTTTTTCAATATTTTCGACATACTAACCCCTTACGTTTTTTTCGATATTTTCGACATACTAACCCCTTACGATTTTTTCGATATTTTCGACATACTAACCCCTTACGATTTTTTCGATATTTTCGACATACTAACCCCTTACGTTTTTTTCAATATTTTCGACATACTAACCCCTTACGTTTTTTTCAATATTTTCGACATACGTTTTTTTCAATATTTTCGACATACTAACCCCTTACGTTTTTTTCGATATTTTCGACATACTAACCCCTTACGTTTTTTTCGATATTTTCGACATACTAACCCCTTACGTTTTTTTCGATATTTTCGACATACTAACCCCTTACGTTTTTTTCGATATTTTCGACATACTAACCCCTTACGATTTTTTCAATATTTTCGACATACGTTTTTTTCAGTATTTTCGACATACTAACCCCTTACGTTTTTTTCGATATTTTCGACATACTAACCCCTTACGTTTTTTTCGATATTTTCGACATACGATTTTTTCAATATTTTCGACATACTAACCCCTTACGATTTTTTCAATATTTTCGACATACTAACCCCTTACGTTTTTTTCGATATTTTCGACATACTAACCGCTTACGTTTTTTTCGATATTTTCGACATACTAACCCCTTACGTTTTTTTCAATATTTTCGACATACTAACCCCTTACGTTTTTTTCAATATTTTCGACATACGTTTTTTTAAATATTTTCGACATACTAACCCCTTACGTTTTTTTCGATATTTTCGACATACTAACCCCTTACGATTTTTTCAATATTTTCGACATACTAACCCCTTACGATTTTTTCGATATTTTCGACATACTAACCCCTTACGTTTTTTTCAATATTTTCGACATACTAACCCCTTATGCCTTTTTTTCGATATTTTCGATATACTAACCCCTTACGTCTTTTTTTTGGACATTTTCGACATACTAACCCCTTACGTTTTTTTCGATATTTTCGACATACTAACCCCTTACGTTTTTTTCGATATTTTCGACATACTAACCCCTTACGTTTTTTTCGATATTTTCGACATACTAACCCCTTACGATTTTTTCGATATTTTCGACATACTAACCCCTTACGTTTTTTTCAATATTTTCGACATACGTTTTTTTCAGTATTTTCGACATACTAACCCCTTACGTTTTTTTCAATATTTTCGACATACTAACCCCTTATGCCTTTTTTTCGATATTTTCGATATACTAACCCCTTACGTCTTTTTTTTGGACATTTTCGACATACTAACCCCTTACGTTTTTTTCGATATTTTCGACATACTAACCCCTTACGATTTTTTCGATATTTTCGACATACTAACCCCTTACGTTTTTTTCGATATTTTCGACATACTAACCCCTTACGTTTTTTTCGATATTTTCGACATACTAACCCCTTACGATTTTTTCGATATTTTCGACATACTAACCCCTTACGTTTTTTTCGATATTTTCGACATACGTTTTTTTCAGTATTTTCGACATACTAACCCCTTACGTTTTTTTCAATATTTTCGACATACTAACCCCTTACGTTTTTTTCGATATTTTCGACATACTAACCCCTTACGTTTTTTTCGATATTTTCGACATACTAACCCCTTACGTTTTTTTCGATATTTTCGACATACTAACCCCTTACGTTTTTTTCGATATTTTCGACATACTAACCCCTTACGTTTTTTTCGATATTTTCGACATACTAACCCCTTACGTTTTTTTCGATATTTTCGACATACTAACCCCTTACGTTTTTTTTTTGGACATTTTCGACATACTAACCCCTTACGTTTTTTTCAATATTTTCGACATGCTCACCCCTTACGATTTTTTCAATATTTTCGACATCCTCACCCCTTACGTTTTTTTCGATATTTTCGACATACTAACCCCTTACGTTTTTTTCGATATTTTCGACATACTAACCCCTTACGTTTTTTTCGATATTTTCGACATACTAACCCCTTACGTTTTTTTCGATATTTTCGACATACTAACCCCTTACGTTTTTTTCAATATTTTCAACATACTAACCCCTTACGTTTTTTTCGATATTTTCGACATACTAACCCCTTACGTTTTTTTCGATATTTTCGACATACTAACCCCTTACGTTTTTTTCGATATTTTCGACATACTAACCCCTTACGTTTTTTTCGATATTTTCGACATACTAACCCCTTACGATTTTTTCAATATTTTCGACATACGTTTTTTTCAGTATTTTCGACATACTAACCCCTTACGTTTTTTTCAATATTTTCGACATACTAACCCCTTAAGTTTTTTTCAATATTTTCGACATACTAACCCCTTACGTTTTTTTCAATATTTTCGACATACTAACCCCTTACGTTTTTTTCGATATTTTCGACATACTAACCCCTTACGTTTTTTACGATATTTTCGACATACTAACCCCTTACGATTTTTTCGATATTTTCGACATACTAACCCCTTACGTTTTTTTCAATATTTTCGACATACTAACCCCTTACGATTTTTTCAATATTTTCGACATACGTTTTTTTCAGTATTTTCGACATACTAACCCCTTACGTTTTTTTCGATATTTTCGACATACTAACCCCTTACGTTTTTTTCGATATTTTCGACATACGATTTTTTCAATATTTTCGACATACTAACCCCTTACGATTTTTTCAATATTTTCGACATACTAACCCCTTACGTTTTTTTCGATATTTTCGACATACTAACCGCTTACGTTTTTTTCGATATTTTCGACATACTAACCCCTTACGTTTTTTTCAATATTTTCGACATACTAACCCCTTACGTTTTTTTCAATATTTTCGACATACGTTTTTTTCAATATTTTCGACATACTAACCCCTTACGTTTTTTTCGATATTTTCGACATACTAACCCCTTACGATTTTTTCAATATTTTCGACATACTAACCCCTTACGATTTTTTCGATATTTTCGACATACTAACCCCTTACGTTTTTTTCAATATTTTCGACATACGTTTTTTTCAGTATTTTCGACATACTAACCCCTTACGTTTTTTTCAATATTTTCGACATACTAACCCCTTATGCCTTTTTTTCGATATTTTCGATATACTAACCCCTTACGTCTTTTTTTTGGACATTTTCGACATACTAACCCCTTACGTTTTTTTCGATATTTTCGACATACTAACCCCTTACGATTTTTTCGATATTTTCGACATACTAACCCCTTACGTTTTTTTCGATATTTTCGACATACTAACCCCTTACGTTTTTTTCGATATTTTCGACATACTAACCCCTTACGATTTTTTCGATATTTTCGACATACTAACCCCTTACGTTTTTTTCGATATTTTCGACATACTAACCCCTTACGTTTTTTTCAGTATTTTCGACATACGTTTTTTTCAGTATTTTCGACATACTAACCCCTTACGTTTTTTTCAATATTTTCGACATACTAACCCCTTACGTTTTTTTCGATATTTTCGACATACTAACCCCTTACGTTTTTTTCGATATTTTCGACATACTAACCCCTTACGTTTTTTTCGATATTTTCGACATACTAACCCCTTACGTTTTTTTCGATATTTTCGACATACTAACCCCTTACGTTTTTTTCGATATTTTCGACATACTAACCCCTTACGTTTTTTTCGATATTTTCGACATACTAACCCCTTACGTTTTTTTCGATATTTTCGACATACTAACCCCTTACGATTTTTTCGATATTTTCGACATACGTTTTTTTTCAGTATTTTCGACATACTAACCCCTTACGTTTTTTTCAATATTTTCGACATACTAACCCCTTACGTTTTTTTCGATATTTTCGACATACTAACCCCTTACGTTTTTTTCGATATTTTCGACATACTAACCCCTTACGTTTTTTTCGATATTTTCGACATACTAACCCCTTACGTTTTTTTCAATATTTTCGACATACTAACCCCTTACGTTTTTTTCGATATTTTCGACATACTAACCCCTTACGTTTTTTTCGATATTTTCGACATACTAACCCCTTACGATTTTTTCGATATTTTCGACATACGTTTTTTCCGTATTTTCGACATACTAACCCCTTACGTTTTTTTCAATATTTTCGACAAACTAACCCCTTACGTTTTTTTCGATATTTTCGACATACTAACCCCTTACGTTTTTTTCGATATTTTCGACATACTAACCCCTTACGTTTTTTTCGATATTTTCGACATACTAACCCCTTACGTTTTTTTCGATATTTTCGACATACTAACCCCTTACGTTTTTTTCGATATTTTCGACATACTAACCCCTTACGTTTTTTTCGATATTTTCGACATACTAACCCCTTACGTTTTTTTCGATATTTTCGACATACTAACCCCTTACGATTTTTTCGATATTTTCGACATACTAACCCCTTACGTTTTTTTCGATATTTTCGACATACTAACCCCTTGCGTTTTTTTCGATATTTTCGACATACTAACCCCTTACGTTTTTTTCGATATTTTCGACATACTAACCCCTTACGTTTTTTTCGATATTTTCGACATACTAACCCCTTACGTTTTTTTCGATATTTTCGACATACTAACCCCTTACGTTTTTTTCGATATTTTCGACATACTAACCCCTTACGATTTTTTCGATATTTTCGACATACTAACCCCTTACGTTTTTTTCGATATTTTCGACATACTAACCCCTTACGATTTTTTCGATATTTTCGACATACTAACCCCTTACGTTTTTTTCAATATTTTCGACATACGTTTTTTTCAGTATTTTCGACATACTAACCCCTTACGTTTTTTTCGATATTTTCGAGATACTAACCCCTTACGTTTTTTTCGATATTTTCGACATACTAACCCCTTACGTTTTTTTCGATATTTTCGACATACTAACCCCTTACGTTTTTTTCGATATTTTCGACATACGTTTTTTTCAGTATTTTCGACATACTAACCCCTTAGGTTTTTTTCGATATTTTCGACATACTAACCCCTTAGGTTTTTTTCGATATTTTCGACATACTAACCCCTTACGTTTTTTTCGATATTTTCGACATACTAACCCCTTACGTTTTTTTCGATATTTTCGACATACTAACCCCTTACGTTTTTTTCGATATTTTCGACATACTAACCCCTTACGCTTTTTTCGATATTTTCGACATACTAACCCCTTACGTTTTTTTCGATATTTTCGACATACTAACCCCTTACGATTTTTTCGATATTTTCGACATACTAACCCCTTACGTTTTTTTCAATATTTTCAACATACTAACCCCTTACGTTTTTTTCGATATTTTCGACATACTAACCCCTTACGTTTTTTTTAATATTTTCGACATACTAACCCCTTACGATTTTTTCAATATTTTCGACATACTAACCCCTTACGTTTTTTTCAATATTTTCGACATACTAACCGCTTACGTTTTTTTCGATATTTTCGACATACTAACCCCTTACGTTTTTTTCAATATTTTAGACATACTAACCCCTTACGATTTTTTCAATATTTTCGACATACTAACCCCTTACGTTTTTTCAATATTTTCGACATACTAACCCCTTACGTTTTTTTCGATATTTTCGACATACTAACCCCTTACGATTTTTTCGATATTTTCGACATACTAACCCCTTACGATTTTTTCGATATTTTCGACATACTAACCCCTTACGATTTTTTCGATATTTTCGACATACTAACCCCTTACGTTTTTTTCGATATTTTCGACATACGTTTTTTTCAATATTTTCGACATACTAACCCCTTACGTTTTTTTCGATATTTTCGACATACTAACCCCTTACGTTTTTTTCGATATTTTCGACATACTAACCCCTTACGTTTTTTTCGATATTTTCGACATACTAACCCCTTACGTTTTTTTCGATATTTTCGACATACTAACCCCTTACGTTTTTTTCGATATTTTCGACATACTAACCCCTTACGTTTTTTTCGATATTTTCAACATACGATTTTTTCAATATTTTCGACATACTAACCCCTTACGATTTTTTCAATATTTTCGACATACTAACCCCTTACGTTTTTTTCGATATTTTCGACATACTAACCCCTTACGATTTTTTCGATATTTTCGACATACTAACCCCTTACGTTTTTTTCAATATTTTCGACATACTAACCCCTTACGATTTTTTCGATATTTTCGACATACTAACCCCTTACGATTTTTTCAATATTTTCGACATACTAACCCCTTACGTTTTTTTCAATATTTTCGACATACTAACCCCTTACATTTTTTTCGATATTTTCGACATACTAACCCCTTACGTTTTTTTCGATATTTTCGACATACTAACCCCTTACGTTTTTTTCGATATTTTCAACATACTAACCCCTTACGATTTTTTCGATATTTTCGACATACTAACCCCTTACGTTTTTTTCAATATTTTCGACATACGTTTTTTTCAGTATTTTCGACATACTAACCCCTTACGTTTTTTTCGATATTTTCGACATACGTTTTTTTCAGTATTTTCGACATACTAACCCCTTACGTTTTTTTCGATATTTTCGACATACGTTTTTTTCAGTATTTTCGACATACTAACCCCTTACGTTTTTTTCAATATTTTCGACATACTAACCCCTTACGTTTTTTACGATATTTTCGACATACTAACCCCTTACGTTTTTTTCGATATTTTCGACATACTAACCCCTTACGTTTTTTTCAATATTTTCGACATACTAACCCCTTACGATTTTTTCAATATTTTCGACATACTAACCCCTTACGTTTTTTTCAATATTTTCGACATACTAACCCCTTACGTTTTTTTCAATATTTTCGACATACTAACCCCTTACGATTTTTTCAATATTTTCGACATACTAACCCCTTACGTTTTTTTCAATATTTTCGACATACTAACCCCTTACGTTTTTTTCGATATTTTCGACATACTAACCCCTTACGTTTTTTTCGATATTTTCGACATACTAACCCCTTACTTTTTTTTCGATATTTTCGACATACTAACCCCTTACGATTTTTTCGATATTTTCGACATACTAACCCCTTACGTTTTTTTCAATATTTTCGACATACTAACCCCTTAGATTTTTTTCGATATTTTCGACATACTAACCCCTTACGTTTTTTTCGATATTTTCGACATACTAACCCCTTACGTTTTTTTCAATATTTTCGACATACTAACCCCTTACGTTTTTTTCGATATTTTCGACATACTAACCCCTTACGTTTTTTTCGATATTTTCGACATACTAACCCCTTACGTTTTTTTCGATATTTTCGACATACTAACCCCTTACGTTTTTTCGATATTTTCGACATACTAACCCCTTACGTTTTTTTCGATATTTTCGACATACTAACCCCTTACGTTTTTTTCGATATTTTCGACATACGTTTTTTTCAGTATTTTCGACATACTAACCCCTTACGTTTTTTTCAATATTTTCGACATACTAACCCCTTACGTTTTTTTCGATATTTTCGACATACGTTTTTTTCAGTATTTTCGACATACTAACCCCTTACGTTTTTTTCGATATTTTCGACATACTAACCCCTTACGTTTTTTTCGATATTTTCGACATACGTTTTTTTCAGTATTTTCGACATACTAACCCCTTACGTTTTTTTCGATATTTTCGACATACGTTTTTTTCAGTATTTTCGACATACTAACCCCTTACGTTTTTTTCAATATTTTCGACATACTAACCCCTTACGTTTTTTACGATATTTTCGACATACTAACCCCTTACGTTTTTTTCGATATTTTCGACATACCAACCCCTTACGTTTTTTTCAATATTTTCGACATACTAACCCCTTACGTTTTTTTCGATATTTTCGACATACTAACCCCTTACGTTTTTTTCAATATTTTCGACATACTAACCCCTTACGTTTTTTTCGATATTTTCGACATACTAACCCCTTACGTTTTTTTCGATATTTTCGACATACGTTTTTTTCAGTATTTTCGACATACTAACCCCTTACGTTTTTTTCGATATTTTCGACATACGTTTTTTTCAATATTTTCGACATACTAACCCCTTACGTTTTTTTCGATATTTTCGACATACTAACCCCTTACGTTTTTTTCGATATTTTCGACATACGTTTTTTTCAGTATTTTCGACATACTAACCCCTTACGTTTTTTTCGATATTTTCGACATACGTTTTTTTCAATATTTTCGACATACTAACCCCTTACGTTTTTTTCGATATTTTCGACATACTAACCCCTTACGTTTTTTTCGATATTTTCGACATACTAACCCCTTACGATTTTTTCGATATTTTCGACATACTAACCCCTTACGTTTTTTTCAATATTTTCGACATACTAACCCCTTACGTTTTTTTCGATATTTTCGACATACTAACCCCTTACGATTTTTTCGATATTTTCGACATACTAACCCCTTACGTTTTTTTCAATATTTTCGACATACTAACCCCTTACGATTTTTTCAATATTTTCGACATACTAACCCCTTACGTTTTTTTCAATATTTTCGACATACTAACCCCTTACGTTTTTTTCAATATTTTCGACATACTAACCCCTTACATTTTTTTCGATATTTTCGACATACTAACCCCTTACGTTTTTTTCGATATTTTCGACATACTAACCCCTTACGTTTTTTTCAATATTTTCGACATACGTTTTTTTCAGTATTTTCGACATACTAACCCCTTACGTTTTTTTCGATATTTTCGACATACTAACCCCTTACGTTTTTTTCGATATTTTCGACATACGTTTTTTTCAGTATTTTCGACATACTAACCCCTTACGTTTTTTTCGATATTTTCGACATACGTTTTTTTCAATATTTTCGACATACTAACCCCTTACGTTTTTTTCGATATTTTCGACATACTAACCCCTTACGTTTTTTTCGATATTTTCGACATACTAACCCCTTACGTTTTTTTCGATATTTTCGACATACGTTTTTTTCAGTATTTTCGACATACTAACCCCTTACGTTTTTTTCGATATTTTCGACATACGTTTTTTTCAATATTTTCGACATACTAACCCCTTACGTTTTTTTCGATATTTTCGACATACTAACCCCTTACGTTTTTTTCGATATTTTCGACATACGTTTTTTTCAGTATTTTCGACATACTAACCCCTTACGTTTTTTTCGATATTTTCGACATACGTTTTTTTCAATATTTTCGACATACTAACCCCTTACGTTTTTTTCGATATTTTCGACATACTAACCCCTTACGTTTTTTTCGATATTTTCGACATACTAACCCCTTACGATTTTTTCGATATTTTCGACATACTAACCCCTTACGTTTTTTTCAATATTTTCGACATACTAACCCCTTACGTTTTTTTCGATATTTTCGACATACTAACCCCTTACGATTTTTTCGATATTTTCGACATACTAACCCCTTACGTTTTTTTCAATATTTTCGACATACTAACCCCTTACGATTTTTTCAATATTTTCGACATACTAACCCCTTACGTTTTTTTCAATATTTTCGACATACTAACCCCTTACGTTTTTTTCAATATTTTCGACATACTAACCCCTTACATTTTTTTCGATATTTTCGACATACTAACCCCTTACGTTTTTTTCGATATTTTCGACATACTAACCCCTTACGATTTTTTCAATATTTTCGACATACTAACCCCTTACGTTTTTTTCGATATTTTCGACATACTAACCCCTTACGATTTTTTCGATATTTTCGACATACTAACCCCTTACGTTTTTTTCAATATTTTCGACATACTAACCCCTTACGATTTTTTCAATATTTTCGACATACTAACCCCTTACGTTTTTTTCAATATTTTCGACATACTAACCCCTTACGTTTTTTTCAATATTTTCGACATATAACCCCTTATGTGTTTTTTTGGACATTTTCGACATACTAACCTCTTACGTTTTTTTCGAGATTTTCGACATACTAACCCCTTACGATTTTTTCAATATTTTCGACATACTAACCCCTTACGTTTTTTTCAATATTTTCGACATACTAACCCCTTACGTTTTTTTCAATATTTTCGACATACTAACCCCTTACGTTTTTTTCAATATTTTCGACATACTAACCCCTTACATTTTTTTCGATATTTTCGACATACTAACCCCTTACGTTTTTTTCAATATTTTCGACATACGTTTTTTTCAGTATTTTCGACATACTAACCCCTTACGTTTTTTTCAATATTTTCGACATACTAACCCCTTACGTTTTTTTCGATATTTTCGACATACTAACCCCTTACGTTTTTTTCGATATTTTCGACATACGTTTTTTTCAGTATTTTCGACATACTAACCCCTTACGTTTTTTTCGATATTTTCGACATACGTTTTTTTCAATATTTTCGACATACTAACCCCTTACGTTTTTTTCGATATTTTCGACATACTAACCCCTTACGTTTTTTTCGATATTTTCGACATACTAACCCCTTACGATTTTTTCGATATTTTCGACATACTAACCCCTTACGTTTTTTTCAATATTTTCGACATACTAACCCCTTACGATTTTTTCGATATTTTCGACATACTAACCCCTTACGTTTTTTTCAATATTTTCGACATACTAACCCCTTACGTTTTTTTCGATATTTTCGACATACTAACCCCTTACGTTTTTTTCGATATTTTCGACATACTAACCCCTTACGTTTTTTTCAATATTTTCGACATACTAACCCCTTACGTTTTTTTCGATATTTTCGACACGCTAACCCCTTACGTTTTTTTCAATATTTTCGACACGCTAACCCCTTACGTTTTTTTCAATATTTTCGACACACTAACCCCTTACGTTTTTTCGATATTTTCGACATACTAACCCCTTACGTTTTTTTCGATATTTTCGACATACTAACCCCTTACGATTTTTTCGATATTTTCGACATACTAACCCCTTACGTTTTTTTCAATATTTTCGACATACTAACCCCTTACGATTTTTTCAATATTTTCGACATACTAACCCCTTACGTTTTTTTCAATATTTTCGACATACTAACCCCTTACGTTTTTTTCAATATTTTCGACATACTAACCCCTTACATTTTTTTCGATATTTTCGACATACTAACCCCTTACGTTTTTTTCGATATTTTCGACATACTAACCCCTTACGTTTTTTTCAATATTTTCGACATACTAACCCCTTACGATTTTTTCAATATTTTCGACATACTAACCCCTTACGTTATTTTCAATATTTTCGACATACTAACCCCTTACGTTTTTTTCAATATTTTCGACATACTAACCCCTTACATTTTTTTCGATATTTTCGACATACTAACCCCTTACGTTTTTTTTCGATATTTTCGACATACTAACCCCTTACGTTTTTTTCAATATTTTCGACATACGTTTTTTTCAGTATTTTCGACATACTAACCCCTTACGTTTTTTTCAATATTTTCGACATACTAACCCCTTACGTTTTTTTCGATATTTTCGACATACTAACCCCTTACGTTTTTTTCGATATTTTCGACATACTAACCCCTTACGTTTTTTTCGATATTTTCGACATACTAACCCCTTACGATTTTTTCGATATCTTCGACATACTAACCACTTACGTTTTTTTCAATATTTTCGACATACGTTTTTTTCAGTATTTTCGACATACTAACCCCTTACGTTTTTTTCGATATTTTCGACATACTAACCCCTTACGTTTTTTTCGATATTTTCGACATACTAACCCCTTACGTTTTTTTCGATATTTTCGACATGCTCACCCCTTACGATTTTTTCAATATTTTCGACATCCTCACCCCTTACGTTTTTTTCAATATTTTCGACATACTAACCCCTTACGTTTTTTTCGATATTTTCGACATACTAACCCCTTACGATTTTTTCAATATTTTCGACATACTAACCCCTTACGTTTTTTTCGATATTTTCGACATACGTTTTTTTCAGTATTTTCGACATACTAACCCCTTACGTTTTTTTCGATATTTTCGACATACGTTTTTTTCAGTATTTTCGACATACTAACCCCTTACGTTTTTTTCAATATTTTCGACATACTAACCCCTTACGTTTTTTACGATATTTTCGACATACTAACCCCTTACGTTTTTTTCGATATTTTCGACATACTAACCCCTTACGTTTTTTTCAATATTTTCGACATACTAACCCCTTACGTTTTTTTCGATATTTTAGACATACTAACCCCTTACGTTTTTTTCAATATTTTCGACATACTAACCCCTTACGTTTTTTTCGATATTTTCGACATACTAACCCCTTACGTTTTTTCGATATTTTCGACATACTAACCCCTTACGTTTTTTTCGATATTTTCGACATACTAACCCCTTACGTTTTTTTCGATATTTTCGACATACGTTTTTTTCAGTATTTTCGACATACTAACCCCTTACGTTTTTTTCGATATTTTCGACATACGTTTTTTTCAGTATTTTCGACATACTAACCCCTTACGTTTTTTTCAATATTTTCGACATACTAACCCCTTACGTTTTTTTCAATATTTTCGACATACTAACCCCTTACGTTTTTTTCGATATTTTCGACATACTAACCCCTTACGTTATTTTCGATATTTTCGACATACTAACCCCTTACGTTTTTTTCGATATTTTCTACATACTAACCCCTTACGTTTTTTTCAATATTTTCAACATACTAACCCCTTACGTTTTTTTCGATATTTCCGACATACTAACCCCTTACGTCTTTTTTTTGGACATTTTCGACATACTAACCCCTTACGTTTTTTTCAATATTTTCGACATGCTCACCCCTTACGATTTTTTCAATATTTTCGACATCCTCACCCCTTACGTTTTTTTCAATATTTTCGACATACTAACCCCTTACGATTTTTTCGATATTTTCGACATACTAACCCCTTACGTTTTTTTCGATATTTTCGACATACTAACCCCTTACGATTTTTTCAATATTTTCGACATACTAACCCCTTACGTTTTTTTCAATATTTTCGACATACTAACCTTTTACGTTTTTTTCGATATTTTCGACATACTAACCCCTTACGTTTTTTTCGATATTTTCGACATACTAACCCCTTACGTTTTTTTTCGATATTTTCGACATACTAACCCCTTACGTTTTTTTCGATATTTTCGACATACTAACCCCTTACGTTTTTTTCGATATTTTCGACATACTAACCCCTTACGTTTTTTTCGATATTTTCGACATACTAACCCCTTACGATTTTTTCGATATTTTCGACATACTAACCCCTTACGTTTTTTTCGATATTTTCGACATACTAACCCCTTACGATTTTTTCG
Organism: Urocampus carinirostris; assembly: GCF_059441175.1. Taxonomy (NCBI): domain Eukaryota; kingdom Metazoa; phylum Chordata; class Actinopteri; order Syngnathiformes; family Syngnathidae; genus Urocampus; species Urocampus carinirostris. The sequence continues at coordinate 29,113,810 of NC_142367.1, forward strand.
ATATTTTCGACATACTAACCCCTTACGTTTTTTTCAATATTTTCGACATACTAACCCCTTAGATTTTTTTCGATATTTTCGACATACTAACCCCTTACGTTTTTTTCGATATTTACGACATACTAACCCCTTACGTTTTTTTCAATATTTTCGACATACTAACCCCTTACGTTTTTTTCGATATTTTCGACATACTAACCCCTTACGTTTTTTCGATATTTTCGACATACTAACCCCTTACGTTTTTTTCGATATTTTCGACATACGTTTTTTTCAGTATTTTCGACATACTAACCCCTTACGTTTTTTTCGATATTTTCGACATACGTTTTTTTCAGTATTTTCGACATACTAACCCCTTACGTTTTTTTCAATATTTTCGACATACTAACCCCTTACGTTTTTTACGATATTTTCGACATACTAACCCCTTACGTTTTTTTCGATATTTTCGACATACTAACCCCTTACGTTTTTTTCGATATTTTCGACATACTAACCCCTTACGATTTTTTCGATATTTTCGACATACTAACCCCTTACGTTTTTTTCAATATTTTCGACATACTAACCCCTTACGATTTTTTCAATATTTTCGACATACTAACCCCTTACGTTTTTTTCAATATTTTCGACATACTAACCCCTTACGTTTTTTTCAATATTTTCGACATACTAACCCCTTACGATTTTTTCAATATTTTCGACATACTAACCCCTTACGTTTTTTTCAATATTTTCGACATACTAACCTTTTACGTTTTTTTCGATATTTTCGACATACTAACCCCTTACGTTTTTTTCGATATTTTCGACATACTAACCCCTTACTTTTTTTTCGATATTTTCGACATACTAACCCCTTACGATTTTTTCGATATTTTCGACATACTAACCCCTTACGTTTTTTTCAATATTTTCGACATACTAACCCCTTAGATTTTTTTCGATATTTTCGACATACTAACCCCTTACGTTTTTTTCGATATTTTCGACATACTAACCCCTTACGTTTTTTTCAATATTTTCGACATACTAACCCCTTACGTTTTTTTCGATATTTTCGACATACTAACCCCTTACGTTTTTTTCGATATTTTCGACATACTAACCCCTTACGTTTTTTCGATATTTTCGACATACTAACCCCTTACGTTTTTTTCGATATTTTCGACATACTAACCCCTTACGTTTTTTTCGATATTTTCGACATACGTTTTTTTCAGTATTTTCGACATACTAACCCCTTACGTTTTTTTCGATATTTTCGACATACGTTTTTTTCAGTATTTTCGACATACTAACCCCTTACGTTTTTTTCAATATTTTCGACATACTAACCCCTTACGTTTTTTACGATATTTTCGACATACTAACCCCTTACGTTTTTTTCGATATTTTCGACATACTAACCCCTTACGTTTTTTTCGATATTTTCGACATACTAACCCCTTACGATTTTTTCGATATTTTCGACATACTAACCCCTTACGTTTTTTTCAATATTTTCGACATACTAACCCCTTACGATTTTTTCAATATTTTCGACATACTAACCCCTTACGTTTTTTTCAATATTTTCGACATACTAACCCCTTACGATTTTTTCAATATTTTCGACATACTAACCCCTTACGTTTTTTTTCGATATTTTCGACATACTAACCCTTTACGTTTTTTTCGATATTTTCGACATACTAACCCCTTACGTTTTTTTCGATATTTTCGACATACTAACCCATTACGTTTTTTTCGATATTTTCGACATACTAACCCCTTACGTTTTTTTCGATATTTTCGACATACTAACCCCTTACGTTTTTTTCGATATTTTCGACATACTAACCCCTTACGTTTTTTTCGATATTTTCGACATACTAACCCCTTACGATTTTTTCGATATTTTCGACATACTAACCCCTTACGTTTTTTTCGATATTTTCGACATACTAACCCCTTACGATTTTTTCGATATTTTCGACATACTAACCCCTTACGTTTTTTTCAATATTTTCGACATACTAACCCCTTACGTTTTTTTCGATATTTTCGACATACTAACCCCTTACGTTTTTTTCGATATTTTCGACATACTAACCCCTTACGTTTTTTTCAATATTTTCGACATACTAACCCCTTACGTTTTTTTCGATATTTTCGACATACTAACCCCTTACGTTTTTTCGATATTTTCGACATACTAACCCCTTACGTTTTTTTCGATATTTTCGACATACTAACCCCTTACGATTTTTTCAATATTTTCGACATACTAACCCCTTACGTTATTTTCAATATTTTCGACATACTAACCCCTTACGTTTTTTTCAATATTTTCGACATACTAACCCCTTACATTTTTTTCGATATTTTCGACATACTAACCCCTTACGTTTTTTTCGATATTTTCGACATACTAACCCCTTACGTTTTTTTCGATATTTTCGACATACTAACCCCTTACGTTTTTTCGATATTTTCGACATACTAACCCCTTACGTTTTTTTCGATATTTTCGACATACTAACCCCTTACGTTTTTTTCGATATTTTCGACATACGTTTTTTTCAGTATTTTCGACATACTAACCCCTTACGTTTTTTTCGATATTTTCGACATACGTTTTTTTCAGTATTTTCGACATACTAACCCCTTACGTTTTTTTCAATATTTTCGACATACTAACCCCTTACGTTTTTTTCAATATTTTCGACATACTAACCCCTTACGTTTTTTTCGATATTTTCGACATACTAACCCCTTACGTTATTTTCGATATTTTCGACATACTAACCCCTTACGTTTTTTTCGATATTTTCTACATACTAACCCCTTACGTTTTTTTCAATATTTTCAACATACTAACCCCTTACGTTTTTTTCGATATTTCCGACATACTAACCCCTTACGTCTTTTTTTTGGACATTTTCGACATACTAACCCCTTACGTTTTTTTCAATATTTTCGACATGCTCACCCCTTACGATTTTTTCAATATTTTCGACATCCTCACCCCTTACGTTTTTTTCAATATTTTCGACATACTAACCCCTTACGATTTTTTCGATATTTTCGACATACTAACCCCTTACGTTTTTTTCGATATTTTCGACATACTAACCCCTTACGATTTTTTCAATATTTTCGACATACTAACCCCTTACGTTTTTTTCAATATTTTCGACATACTAACCTTTTACGTTTTTTTCGATATTTTCGACATACTAACCCCTTACGTTTTTTTCGATATTTTCGACATACTAACCCCTTACGTTTTTTTTCGATATTTTCGACATACTAACCCCTTACGTTTTTTTCGATATTTTCGACATACTAACCCCTTACGTTTTTTTCGATATTTTCGACATACTAACCCCTTACGTTTTTTTCGATATTTTCGACATACTAACCCCTTACGATTTTTTCGATATTTTCGACATACTAACCCCTTACGTTTTTTTCGATATTTTCGACATACTAACCCCTTACGATTTTTTCGATATTTTCGACATACTAACCCCTTACGTTTTTTTCAATATTTTCGACATACTAACCCCTTAGATTTTTTTCGATATTTTCGACATACTAACCCCTTACGTTTTTTTCGATATTTACGACATACTAACCCCTTACGTTTTTTTCAATATTTTCGACATACTAACCCCTTACGTTTTTTTCGATATTTTCGACATACTAACCCCTTACGTTTTTTCGATATTTTCGACATACTAACCCCTTACGTTTTTTTCGATATTTTCGACATACGTTTTTTTCAGTATTTTCGACATACTAACCCCTTACGTTTTTTTCGATATTTTCGACATACGTTTTTTTCAGTATTTTCGACATACTAACCCCTTACGTTTTTTTCAATATTTTCGACATACTAACCCCTTACGTTTTTTACGATATTTTCGACATACTAACCCCTTACGTTTTTTTCGATATTTTCGACATACTAACCCCTTACGTTTTTTTCGATATTTTCGACATACTAACCCCTTACGATTTTTTCGATATTTTCGACATACTAACCCCTTACGTTTTTTTCAATATTTTCGACATACTAACCCCTTACGATTTTTTCAATATTTTCGACATACTAACCCCTTACGTTTTTTTCAATATTTTCGACATACTAACCCCTTACGTTTTTTTCAATATTTTCGACATACTAACCCCTTACGATTTTTTCAATATTTTCGACATACTAACCCCTTACGTTTTTTTCAATATTTTCGACATACTAACCCCTTACGTTTTTTTCAATATTTTCGACATACTCACCCCTTACGTTTTTTTCGATATTTTCGACATACTAACCCCTTACTTTTTTTTCGATATTTTCGACATACTAACCCCTTACGATTTTTTCGATATTTTCGACATACTAACCCCTTACGTTTTTTTCAATATTTTCGACATACTAACCCCTTAGATTTTTTTCGATATTTTCGACATACTAACCCCTTACGTTTTTTTCGATATTTTCGACATACTAACCCCTTACGTTTTTTTCGATATTTTCGACATACTAACCCCTTACTTTTTTTTCGATATTTTCGACATACTAACCCCTTACGATTTTTTCGATATTTTCGACATACTAACCCCTTACGTTTTTTTCAATATTTTCGACATACTAACCCCTTAGATTTTTTTCGATATTTTCGACATACTAACCCCTTACGTTTTTTTCGATATTTTCGACATACTAACCCCTTACGTTTTTTTCAATATTTTCGACATACTAACCCCTTACGTTTTTTTCGATATTTTCGACATACTAACCCCTTACGTTTTTTTCGATATTTTCGACATACTAACCCCTTACGTTTTTTCGATATTTTCGACATACTAACCCCTTACGTTTTTTTCGATATTTTCGACATACTAACCCCTTACGTTTTTTTCGATATTTTCGACATACGTTTTTTTCAGTATTTTCGACATACTAACCCCTTACGTTTTTTTCGATATTTTCGACATACGTTTTTTTCAGTATTTTCGACATACTAACCCCTTACGTTTTTTTCAATATTTTCGACATACTAACCCCTTACGTTTTTTACGATATTTTCGACATACTAACCCCTTACGTTTTTTTCGATATTTTCGACATACTAACCCCTTACGTTTTTTTCGATATTTTCGACATACTAACCCCTTACGATTTTTTCGATATTTTCGACATACTAACCCCTTACGTTTTTTTCAATATTTTCGACATACTAACCCCTTACGATTTTTTCAATATTTTCGACATACTAACCCCTTACGTTTTTTTCAATATTTTCGACATACTAACCCCTTACGATTTTTTCAATATTTTCGACATACTAACCCCTTACGTTTTTTTTCGATATTTTCGACATACTAACCCTTTACGTTTTTTTCGATATTTTCGACATACTAACCCCTTACGTTTTTTTCGATATTTTCGACATACTAACCCATTACGTTTTTTTCGATATTTTCGACATACTAACCCCTTACGTTTTTTTCGATATTTTCGACATACTAACCCCTTACGTTTTTTTCGATATTTTCGACATACTAACCCCTTACGTTTTTTTCGATATTTTCGACATACTAACCCCTTACGATTTTTTCGATATTTTCGACATACTAACCCCTTACGTTTTTTTCGATATTTTCGACATACTAACCCCTTACGATTTTTTCGATATTTTCGACATACTAACCCCTTACGTTTTTTTCAATATTTTCGACATACTAACCCCTTAGATTTTTTTCGATATTTTCGACATACTAACCCCTTACGTTTTTTTCGATATTTTCGACATACTAACCCCTTACGTTTTTTTCAATATTTTCGACATACTAACCCCTTACGTTTTTTTCGATATTTTCGACATACTAACCCCTTACGTTTTTTCGATATTTTCGACATACTAACCCCTTACGTTTTTTTCGATATTTTCGACATACTAACCCCTTACGATTTTTTCAATATTTTCGACATACTAACCCCTTACGTTATTTTCAATATTTTCGACATACTAACCCCTTACGTTTTTTTCAATATTTTCGACATACTAACCCCTTACATTTTTTTCGATATTTTCGACATACTAACCCCTTACGTTTTTTTCGATATTTTCGACATACTAACCCCTTACGATTTTTTCGATATTTTCGACATACGTTTTTTTCAGTATTTTCGACATACTAACCCCTTACGTTTTTTTCGATATTTTCGACATACTAACCCCTTACGTTTTTTTCAATATTTTCGACATACTAACCCCTTACGTTTTTTTCGATATTTTCGACATACTAACCCCTTACGTTTTTTTCGATATTTTCGACATACTAACCCCTTACGTTTTTTTCAATATTTTCGACATACTAACCCCTTACGATTTTTTCGATATTTTCGACATACTAACCCCTTACGTTTTTTTCAATATTTTCGACATACTAACCCCTTACGTTTTTTTCGATATTTTCGACATACTAACCCCTTACGTTTTTTTCAATATTTTCGACATACTAACCCCTTACGTTTTTTTCGATATTTTCGACATACTAACCCCTTACGTTTTTTTCAATATTTTCGACATACTAACCCCTTACGATTTTTTCAATATTTTCGACATACTAACCCCTTACGTTATTTTCAATATTTTCGACATACTAACCCCTTACGTTTTTTTCAATATTTTCGACATACTAACCCCTTACATTTTTTTCGATATTTTCGACATACTAACCCCTTACGTTTTTTTTCGATATTTTCGACATACTAACCCCTTACGTTTTTTTCAATATTTTCGACATACTAACCCCTTACGATTTTTTCAATATTTTCGACATACTAACCCCTTACGTTTTTTTCAATATTTTCGACATACTAACCCCTTACGTTTTTTTCGATATTTTCGACATACTAACCCCTTACGATTTTTTCGATATTTTCGACATACGTTTTTTTCAGTATTTTCGACATACTAACCCCTTACGTTTTTTTCGATATTTTCGACATACTAACCCCTTACGTTTTTTTCAATATTTTCGACATACTAACCCCTTACGTTTTTTTCGATATTTTCGACATACTAACCCCTTACGTTTTTTTCGATATTTTCGACATACTAACCCCTTACGTTTTTTTCGATATTTTCGACATACTAACCCCTTACGTTTTTTTCGATATTTTCGACATACTAACCCCTTACGTTTTTTTCGATATTTTCGACATACTAACCCCTTACGTTTTTTTCGATATTTTCGACATACTAACCCCTTACGATTTTTTCGATATTTTCGACATACTAACCCCTTACGTTTTTTTCGATATTTTCGACATACTAACCCCTTACGATTTTTTCGATATTTTCGACATACTAACCCCTTACGTTTTTTTCAATATTTTCGACATACGTTTTTTTCAGTATTTTCGACATACTAACCCCTTACGTTTTTTTCAATATTTTCGACATACTAACCCCTTACGTTTTTTTCAATATTTTCGACATACTAACCCCTTACGTTTTTTTCGATATTTTCGACACGCTAACCCCTTACGTTTTTTTCAATATTTTCGACACGCTAACCCCTTACGTTTTTTTCAATATTTTCGACACACTAACCCCTTACGTTTTTTCGATATTTTCGACATACTAACCCCTTACGTTTTTTTCGATATTTTCGACATACTAACCCCTTACGATTTTTTCGATATTTTCGACATACTAACCCCTTACGTTTTTTTCAATATTTTCGACATACTAACCCCTTACGATTTTTTCAATATTTTCGACATACTAACCCCTTACGTTTTTTTCAATATTTTCGACATACTAACCCCTTACGTTTTTTTCAATATTTTCGACATACTAACCCCTTACATTTTTTTCGATATTTTCGACATACTAACCCCTTACGTTTTTTTCGATATTTTCGACATACTAACCCCTTACGTTTTTTTCAATATTTTCGACATACTAACCCCTTACGATTTTTTCAATATTTTCGACATACTAACCCCTTACGTTATTTTCAATATTTTCGACATACTAACCCCTTACGTTTTTTTCAATATTTTCGACATACTAACCCCTTACATTTTTTTCGATATTTTCGACATACTAACCCCTTACGTTTTTTTTCGATATTTTCGACATACTAACCCCTTACGTTTTTTTCAATATTTTCGACATACGTTTTTTTCAGTATTTTCGACATACTAACCCCTTACGTTTTTTTCAATATTTTCGACATACTAACCCCTTACGTTTTTTTCGATATTTTCGACATACTAACCCCTTACGTTTTTTTCGATATTTTCGACATACTAACCCCTTACGTTTTTTTCGATATTTTCGACATACTAACCCCTTACGTTTTTTTCAATATTTTCGACATACTAACCCCTTACGTTTTTTTCGATATTTTCGACATACTAACCCCTTACGTTTTTTTCGATATTTTCGACATACTAACCCCTTACGTTTTTTTCGATATTTTCGACATACTAACCCCTTACGATTTTTTCGATATTTTCGACATACTAACCCCTTACGTTTTTTTCGATATTTTCGACATACTAACCCCTTACGATTTTTTCGATATTTTCGACATACTAACCCCTTACGTTTTTTTCAATATTTTCGACATACGTTTTTTTCAGTATTTTCGACATACTAACCCCTTACGTTTTTTTCAATATTTTCGACATACTAACCCCTTACGTTTTTTTCAATATTTTCGACATACTAACCCCTTACGTTTTTTTCGATATTTTCGACACGCTAACCCCTTACGTTTTTTTCAATATTTTCGACATGCTAACCCCTTATGTTTTTTTCAATATTTTCGACATACTAACCCCTTACGTTTTTTCGATATTTTCGACATACTAACCCCTTACGTTTTTTTCGATATTTTCGACATACTAACCCCTTACGTTTTTTTCGATATTTTCGACATACTAACCCCTTACGTTTTTTTCAATATTTTCGACATACTAACCCCTTACGTTTTTTTCAATATTTTCGACATACTAACCCCTTACGTTTTTTTCGATATTATCGACATACTAACCCCTTACGTTTTTTTCGATATTTTCGACAAACTAACCCCTTACGTTTTTTTCGATATTTTCGACATACTAACCCCTTACGTTTTTTTCGATATTTTCGACATACTAACCCCTTACGATTTTTTCAATATTTTCGACATACTAACCCCTTACGTTTTTTTCAATATTTTCGACATACTAACCCCTTACGATTTTTTCAATATTTTCGACATACTAACCCCTTACGTTTTTTTTAATATTTTCGACATACTAACCCCTTACGTTTTTTTCGATATTTTCGACATACTAACCCCTTACGTTTTTTTCGATATTTTCGACATACTAACCCCTTACGATTTTTTCAATATTTTCGACATACTAACCCCTTACGTTTTTTTCAATATTTTCGACATACTAACCCCTTACGTTTTTTTCAATATTTTCGACATACTAACCCCTTACGATTTTTTCGATATTTTCGACATACTAACCCCTTATGCCTTTTTTTCGATATTTTCGACATACTAACCCCTTACGTTTTTTTCAATATTTTCGACATACTAACCCCTTATGCCTTTTTTTCGATATTTTCGACATACTAACCCCTTACGTTTTTTTCAATATTTTCGACATACTAACCCCTTACGTTTTTTTCGATATTTTCAACATACTAACCCCTTATGCCTTTTTTTCGATATTTTCGACATACTAACCCCTTACGTCTTTTTTTTGGACCTTTTCGACATACTAACCCCTTACGTTTTTTTCGATATTTTCGACATACTAACCCCTTACGATTTTTTCGATATTTTCGACATACTAACCCCTTACGTTTTTTTCAATATTTTCAACATACTAACCCCTTACGTTTTTTTCAATATTTTCAACATACTAACCCCTTATGTTTTTTTCAATATTTTCAACATACTAACCCCTTACGATTTTTTCGATATTTTCGACATACTAACCCCTTACGTTTTTTTCAATATTTTCGACATACTAACCCCTTACGTTTTTTTCAATATTTTCGACATACTAACCCCTTACGATTTTTTCGATATTTTCGACATACTAACCCCTTACGTTTTTTTCGATATTATCGACATACTAACCCCTTATGTGTTTTTTTGGACATTTTCGACATACTAACCCCTTACGATTTTTTCAATATTTTCGACATACTAACCCCTTACGTTTTTTTCGATATTTTCGACATACTAACCCCTTACGTTTTTTTCGATATTTTCGACATACTAACCCCTTACGTTTTTTTCGATATTTTCGACATACTAACCCCTTACGTTTTTTTCGATATTTTCGACATACTAACCCCTTACGTTTTTTTCAATATTTTCGACATACTAACCCCTTACGTTTTTTTCGATATTATCGACATACTAACCCCTTACGTTTTTTTCGATATTTTCGACATACTAACCCCTTACGTTTTTTTCGATATTTTCGACATATGTTTTTTTCAGTATTTTCGACATACTAACCCCTTACGTTTTTTTCAATATTTTCGACATACTAACCCCTTACGTTTTTTTCGATATTTTCGACATACTAACCCCTTACGTTTTTTTCAATATTTTCGACATACTAACCCCTTACGATTTTTTCAATATTTTCGACATACTAACCCCTTACGTTTTTTTCGATATTTTCAACATACTAACCCCTTATGCCTTTTTTTCGATATTTTCGACATACTAACCCCTTACGTTTTTTTCAATATTTTCGACATACTAACCCCTTACGTTTTTTTCAATATTTTCAACATACTAACCCCTTACGTTTTTTTCGATATTTTCGACATACTAACCCCTTACGATTTTTTCGATATTTTCGACATACTAACCCCTTACGTTTTTTTCGATATTTTCGACATACTAACCCCTTACGTTTTTTTCGATATTTTCGACATACTAACCCCTTACGTTTTTTTCGATATTTTCGACATACTAACCCCTTACGATTTTTTCGATATTTTCGACATCCTCACCCCTTACGTTTTTTTCGATATTATCGACATACTAACCCCTTACGTTTTTTTCGATATTTTCGACATACTAACCCCTTACGTTTTTTTCGATATTTTCGACATACTAACCCCTTACGTTTTTTTCGATATTTTCGACATACGTTTTTTTCAGTATTTTCGACATACTAACCCCTTACGTTTTTTTCAATATTTTCGACATACTAACCCCTTACGTTTTTTTCGATATTTTCGACATACTAACCCCTTACGTTTTTTTCGATATTTTCGACATACTAACCCCTTACGTTTTTTTCAATATTTTCGACATACTAACCCCTTACGATTTTTTCAATATTTTCGACATACTAACCCCTTACGTTTTTTTTAATATTTTCGACATACTAACCCCTTACGTTTTTTTCGATATTTTCGACATACTAACCCCTTACGTTTTTTTCAATATTTTCAACATACTAACCCCTTACGTTTTTTTCAATATTTTCAACATACTAACCCCTTACGTTTTTTTCGATATTTTCGACATACTAACCCCTTACGATTTTTTCAATATTTTCGACATACTAACCCCTTACGTTTTTTTCAATATTTTCGACATACTAACCCCTTACGATTTTTTCAATATTTTCGACATACTAACCCCTTACGTTTTTTTCAATATTTTCGACATACTAACCCCTTACGTTTTTTTCGATATTTTCGACATACTAACCCCTTACGATTTTTTCGATATTTTCGACATACGTTTTTTTCAGTATTTTCGACATACTAACCCCTTACGTTTTTTTCAATATTTTCGACATACTAACCCCTTACGGTTTTTTCAATATTTTCGACATACTAACCCCTTACGTTTTTTTCGATATTTTCGACATACTAACCCCTTACGTTTTTTTCGATATTTTCGACATACTAACCCCTTACGTTTTTTTCGATATTTTCGACATACTAACCCCTTACGTTTTTTTCGATATTTTCGACATACTAACCCCTTACGATTTTTTCGATATTTTCGACATACTAACCCCTTACGTTTTTTTCGATATTTTCGACATACTAACCCCTTACGTTTTTTTCGATATTTTCGACATATTAACCCCTTACGTTTTTTTCGATATTTTCGACATACTAACCCCTTACGATTTTTTCGATATTTTCGACATACGTTTTTTTCAGTATTTTCGACATACTAACCCCTTACGTTTTTTTCAATATTTTCGACATACTAAACCCTTACGTTTTTTTCAATATTTTCGACATACTAACCCCTTACGATTTTTTCAATATTTTCGACATACTAACCCCTTACGTTATTTTCAATATTTTCGACATACTAACCCCTTACGATTTTTTCGATATTTTCGACATACTAACCCCTTACGTTTTTTTCAATATTTTCGACATACTAACCCCTTACGATTTTTTCGATATTTTCGACATACTAACCCCTTACGTTTTTTTCGATATTTTCGACATACTAACCCCTTACGATTTTTTCGATATTTTCGACATACTAACCCCTTACGTTTTTTTCAATATTTTCGACATACTAACCCCTTACGATTTTTTCGATATTTTCGACATACTAACCCCTTACGTTTTTTTCGATATTTTCGACATACTAACCCCTTACGTTTTTTTCGATATTTTCGACATACTAACCCCTTACGTTTTTTTCGATATTTTCGACATACTAACCCCTTACGTTTTTTTTGATATTTTCGACATACTAACCCCTTACGTTTTTTTTGATATTTTCGACATACTAACCCCTTACGTTTTTTTTGATATTTTCGACATACTAACCCCTTACGTTTTTTTCGATATTTTCGACATACTAACCCCTTACGATTTTTTCGATATTTTCGACATACTAACCCCTTACGATTTTTTCGATATTTTCGACATACTAACCCCTTACGATTTTTTCGATATTTTCGACATACTAACCCCTTACGATTTTTTCGATATTTTCGACATACTAACCCCTTACGTTTTTTTCAATATTTTCGACATACTAACCCCTTACGTTTTTTTCGATATTTTCGACATACTAACCCCTTACGTTTTTTTCGATATTTTCGACATACTAACCCCTTACGTTTTTTTCGATATTTTCGACATACTAACCCCTTACGATTTTTTCGATATTTTCGACATACTAACCCCTTACGTTTTTTTCAATATTTTCGACATACGTTTTTTTCAGTATTTTCGACATACTAACCCCTTACGTTTCTTTCGATATTTTCGACATACTAACCCCTTACGTTTCTTTCGATATTTTCGACATACTAACCCCTTACGTTTTTTTCGATATTTTCGACATACTAACCCCTTACGTTTTTTTCGATATTTTCGACATACTAACCCCTTACGTTTTTTTCGATATTTTCGACATACTAACCCGTTACGTTTTTTTCGATATTTTCGACATACTAACCCCTTACGTTTTTTTCAATATTTTCGACATACTAACCCCTTACGTTTTTTTCAATATTTTCGACATACTAACCCCTTACGTTTTTTTCGATATTTTCGACATACTAACCCCTTACGTTTTTTTCGATATTTTCGACATACTAACCCCTTACGTTTTTTTCGATATTTTCGACATACTAACCCCTTACGTATATTTCGATATTTTCGACATACTAACCCCTTACGTTTTTTTCGATATTTTCGACATACTAACCCCTTACGTTTTTTTCAATATTTTCGACATACGTTTTTTTCAGTATTTTCGACATACTAACCCCTTACGTTTTTTTCGATATTTTCGACATACTAACCCCTTACGTTTTTTTCGATATTTTCGACATACTAACCCCTTACGTTTTTTTCAATATTTTCGACATACGTTTTTTTCAGTATTTTCGACATACTAACCCCTTACGTTTTTTTCAATATTTTCGACATACTAACCCCTTACGTTTTTTTCAATATTTTCGACATACTAACCCCTTACGATTTTTTCAATATTTTCGACATACTAACCCCTTACGTTATTTTCAATATTTTCGACATACTAACCCCTTACGTTTTTTTCGATATTTTCGACATACTAACCCCTTACGTTTTTTTCGATATTTTCGACATACTAACCCCTTACGATTTTTTCGATATTTTCGACATACTAACCCCTTACGTTTTTTTCAATATTTTCGACATACTAACCCCTTACGATTTTTTCAATATTTTCGACATACTAACCCCTTACGTTTTTTTCGATATTTTCGACATACTAACCCCTTACGTTTTTTTCGATATTTTCGACATACTAACCCCTTACGTTTTTTTCGATATTTTCGACATACTAACCCCTTACGTTTTTTTCGATATTTTCGACATACTAACCCCTTACGATTTTTTCGATATTTTCGACATACTAACCCCTTACGATTTTTTCGATATTTTCGACATACTAACCCCTTACGTTTTTTTCAATATTTTCGACATACGTTTTTTTCAATATTTTCGACATACTAACCCCTTACGTTTTTTTCGATATTTTCGACATACTAACCCCTTACGTTTTTTTCGATATTTTCGACATACTAACCCCTTACGTTTTTTTCGATATTTTCGACATACTAACCCCTTACGATTTTTTCGATATTTTCGACATACTAACCCCTTACGTTTTTTTCAATATTTTCGACATACGTTTTTTTCAGTATTTTCGACATACTAACCCCTTACGTTTTTTTCGATATTTTCGACATACTAACCCCTTACGTTTTTTTCGATATTTTCGACATACTAACCCCTTACGTTTTTTTCGATATTTTCGACATACTAACCCCTTACGTTTTTTTCGATATTTTCGACATACTAACCCCTTACGTTTTTTTCGATATTTTCGACATACTAACCCCTTACGTTTTTTTCGATATTTTCGACATACTAACCCCTTACGTTTTTTTCGATATTTTCGACATACTAACCCCTTACGTTTTTTTCGATATTTTCGACATACTAACCCCTTACGATTTTTTCGATATTTTCGACATACTAACCCCTTACGATTTTTTCGATATTTTCGACATACTAACCCCTTACGTTTTTTTCAATATTTTCGACAAACGTTTTTTTCAATATTTTCGACATACTAACCCCTTACGTTTTTTTCGATATTTTCGACATACTAACCCCTTACGTTTTTTTCGATATTTTCGACATACTAACCCCTTACGTTTTTTTCGATATTTTCGACATACTAACCCCTTACGATTTTTTCGATATTTTCGACATACTAACCCCTTACGTTTTTTTCGATATTTTCGACATACTAACCCCTTACGTTTTTTTCGATATTTTCGACATACTAACCCCTTACGTTTTTTTCGATATTTTCGACATACTAACCCCTTACGTTTTTTTCGATATTTTCGACATACTAACCCCTTACGTTTTTTTCGATATTTTCGACATACTAACCCCTTACGTTTTTTTCGATATTTTCGACATACTAACCCCTTACGTTTTTTTCAATATTTTCGACATACGTTTTTTTCAGTATTTTCGACATACTAACCCCTTACGTTTTTTTCGATATTTTCGACATACTAACCCCTTACGTTTTTTTCGATATTTTCGACATACTAACCCCTTACGTTTTTTTCGATATTTTCGACATACTAACCCCTTACGTTTTTTTCGATATTTTCGACATACTAACCCCTTACGTTTTTTTCGATATTTTCGACATACTAACCCCTTACGTTTTTTTCGATATTTTCGACATACTAACCCCTTACGTTTTTTTCGATATTTTCGACATACTAACCCCTTACGTTTTTTTCGATATTTTCGACATACTAACCCCTTACGTTTTTTTCGATATTTTCGACATACTAACCCCTTACGATTTTTTCGATATTTTCGACATACTAACCCCTTACGTTTTTTTCAATATTTTCGACATACGTTTTTTTCGATATTTTCGACATACTAACCCCTTACGTTTTTTTCGATATTTTCGACATACTAACCCCTTACGTTTTTTTCAATATTTTCGACATACTAACCCCTTACGTTTTTTTCGATATTTTCGACATACTAACCCCTTACGTTTTTTCGATATTTTCGACATACTAACCCCTTACATTTTTTTCGATATTTTCGACATACTAACCCCTTACGTTTTTTTCGATATTTTCGACATACTAACCCCTTACGTTTTTTTCAATATTTTCGACATACGTTTTTTTCAGTATTTTCGACATACTAACCCCTTACGTTTTTTTCAATATTTTCGACATACTAACCCCTTACGTTTTTTTCAATATTTTCGACATACTAACCCCTTACGATTTTTTCGATATTTTCGACATACTAACCCCTTACGTTTTTTTCGATATTTTCGACATACTAACCCCTTACGATTTTTTCGATATTTTCGACATACTAACCCCTTACGTTTTTTTCAATATTTTCGACATACTAACCCCTTACGATTTTTTCAATATTTTCGACATACTAACCCCTTACGTTTTTTTCGATATTTTCGACATACTAACCCCTTACGTTTTTTTCGATATTTTCGACATACTAACCCCTTACGTTTTTTTCGATATTTTCGACATACTAACCCCTTACGTTTTTTTCGATATTTTCGACATACTAACCCCTTACGTTTTTTTCAATATTTTCGACATACTAACCCCTTACGTTTTTTTCGATATTTTCGACATACTAACCCCTTACGATTTTTTCGATATTTTCGACATACGTTTTTTTCAGTATTTTCGACATACTAACCCCTTACGTTTTTTTCGATATTTTCGACATACTAACCCCTTACGTTTTTTTCGATATTTTCGACATACTAACCCCTTACGATTTTTTCGATATTTTCGACATACTAACCCCTTACGATTTTTTCGATATTTTCGACATACGTTTTTTTCAGTATTTTCGACATACTAACCCCTTACGTTTTTTTCAATATTTTCGACATACTAACCCCTTACGTTTTTTTCGATATTTTCGACATACTAACCCCTTACGTTTTTTTCAATATTTTCGACATACTAACCCCTTACGTTTTTTTCGATATTTTCGACATACTAACCCCTTACGATTTTTTCGATATTTTCGACATACGTTTTTTTCAGTATTTTCGACATACTAACCCCTTACGTTTTTTTCAATATTTTCGACATACTAACCCCTTACGTTTTTTTCGATATTTTCGACATACTAACCCCTTACGTTTTTTTCAATATTTTCGACATACGTTTTTTTCAGTATTTTCGACATACTAACCCCTTACGTTTTTTTCCATATTTTCGACATACTAACCCCTTACGTTTTTTTCGATATTTTCGACATACTAACCCCTTACGTTTTTTTCAATATTTTCGACATACGTTTTTTTCAGTATTTTCGACATACTAACCCCTTACGTTTTTTTCGATATTTTCGACATACTAACCCCTTACGTTTTTTTCGATCATTTCGACATACTAACCCCTTACGTTTTTTTCGATATTTTCGACATACTAACCCCTTACGTTTTTTTCGATATTTTCGACATACTAACCCCTTACGATTTTTTCGATATTTTCGACATACTAACCCCTTACGTTTTTTTCAATATTTTCGACATACGTTTTTTTCAGTATTTTCGACATACTAACCCCTTACGTTTTTTTCAATATTTTCGACATACTAACCCCTTACGTTTTTTTCGATATTTTCGACATACTAACCCCTTACGTTTTTTTCGATATTTTCGACATACTTACCCCTTACGTGTTTTTCGATATTTTCGACATACTAACCCCTTACGATTTTTTCGATATTTTCGACATACTAACCCCTTACGTTTTTTTCAATATTTTCGACATACGTTTTTTTCAGTATTTTCGACATACTAACCCCTTACGTTTTTTTCAATATTTTCGACATACGTTTTTTTCAGTATTTTCGACATACTTACCCCTTACGTTTTTTTCAATATTTTCGACATACTAACCCCTTATGCCTTTTTTTCGATATTTTCGACATACTAACCCCTTACGTCTTTTTTTTGGACATTTTCGACATACTAACCCCTTACGTTTTTTTCGATATTTTCGACATACTAACCCCTTACGATTTTTTCGATATTTTCGACATACTAACCCCTTACGTTTTTTTCAATATATTCAACATACTAACCCCTTACGATTTTTTCAATATTTTCGACATACTAACCCCTTACGTTTTTTTCAATATTTTCGACATACGTTTTTTTCAGTATTTTCGACATACTAACCCCTTACGTTTTTTTTCGATATTTTCGACATACTAACCCCTTACGTTTTTTTCGATATTTTCGACATACTAACCCCTTACGTTTTTTTCGATATTTTCGACATACTAACCCCTTACGTTTTTTTCGATATTTTCGACATACTAACCCCTTACGATTTTTTAGATATTTTCGACATACTAACCCCTTACGTTTTTTTCAATATTTTCGACATACGTTTTTTTCAGTATTTTCGACATACTAACCCCTTACGTTTTTTTCAATATTTTCGACATACTAACCCCTTACGTTTTTTTCGATATTTTCGACATACTAACCCCTTACGTTTTTTTCGATATTTTCGACATACTAACCCCTTACGTTTTTTTCGATATTTTCGACATACTAACCCCTTACGTTTTTTTCAATATTTTCGACATACTAACCCCTTACGTTTTTTTCGATATTTTCGACATACTAACCCCTTACGTTTTTTTCGATATTTTCGACATACTAACCCCTTACGTTTTTTTCGATATTTTCGACATACTAACCCCTTACGTTTTTTTCGATATTTTCGACATACTAACCCCTTACGTTTTTTTCGATATTTTCGACATACTAACCCCTTACGTTTTTTTCAATATTTTCGACATACTAACCCCTTACGTTTTTTTCGATATTTTCGACATACTAACCCCTTACGATTTTTTCGATATTTTCGACATACTAACCCCTTACGTTTTTTTCAATATTTTCGACATACGTTTTTTTCAATATTTTCGACATACTAACCCCTTACGTTTTTTTCGATATTTTCGACATACTAACCCCTTACGATTTTTTCGATATTTTCGACATACTAACCCCTTACGATTTTTTCAATATTTTCGACATACTAACCCCTTACGTTTTTTTCGATATTTTCGACATACTAACCCCTTACGTTTTTTTCAATATTTTCGACATACTAACCCCTTACGTTTTTTTCAATATTTTCGACATACTAACCCCTTACGATTTTTTCAATATTTTCGACATACTAACCCCTTACGTTTTTTTCGATATTTTCGACATACTAACCCCTTACGTTTTTTTCGATATTTTCGACATACTAAGCCCTTACGATTTTTTCGATATTTTCGACATACTAACCCCTTACGATTTTTTCGATATTTTCGACATACTAACCCCTTACGTTTTTTTCGATATTTTCGACATACTAACCCCTTACGATTTTTTCGATATTTTCGACATACTAACCCCTTACGATTTTTTCGATATTTTCGACATACTAACCCCTTACGTTTTTTTCAATATTTTCGACATACTAACCCCTTACGTTTTTTTCGATATTTTCGACATACTAACCCCTTACGATTTTTTCGATAATTTCGACATACTAACCCCTTACGTTTTTTTCAATATTTTCGACATACTAACCCCTTACGATTTTTTCAATATTTTCGACATACTAACCCCTTACGTTTTTTTCAATATTTTCGACATACTAACCCCTCACGTTTTTTTTCGATATTTTCGACATACTAACCCCTTACGTTTTTTTCAATATTTTCGACATACTAACCCCTTACGTTTTTTTCGATATTTTCGACATACTAACCCCTTACGATTTTTTCGATAATTTCGACATACTAACCCCTTACGTTTTTTTCAATATTTTCGACATACTAACCCCTTACGATTTTTTCAATATTTTCGACATACTAACCCCTTACGATTTTTTCAATATTTTCGACATACTAACCCCTTACGATTTTTTCGATATTTTCGACATACTAACCCCTTACGTTTTTTTCGATATTTTCGACATACTAACCCCTTACGTTTTTTTCAATATTTTCGACATACTAACCCCTCACGTTTTTTTTCGATATTTTCGACATACTAACCCCTTACGTTTTTTTCAATATTTTCTACATACGTTTTTTTCAGTATTTTCGACATACTAACCCCTTACGTTTTTTTCGATATTTTCGACATACTAACCCCTTACGTTTTTTTCAATATTTTCGACATACTAACCCCTTACGTTTTTTTCGATATTTTCGACATACTAACCCCTTACGATTTTTTCGATATTTTCGACATACGTTTTTTTCAGTATTTTCGACATACTAACCCCTTACGTTTTTTTCAATATTTTCGACATACTAACCCCTTACGTTTTTTTCGATATTTTCGACATACTAACCCCTTACGTTTTTTTCAATATTTTCGACATACTAACCCCTTACGTTTTTTTCAATATTTTCGACATACCAACCCCTTACGATTTTTTCAATATTTTCGACATACTAACCCCTTACGTTTTTTTTCGATATTATCGACATACTAACCCCTTATGTGTTTTTCGATATTATCGACATACTAACCCCTTACGATTTTTTCAATATTTTCGACATACTAACCCCTTACGTTTTTTTTAATATTTTCGACATACTAACCCCTTACGTTTTTTTCGATATTTTCGACATACTAACCCCTTACGTTTTTTTCAATATTTTCGACATACTAACACCTTACGATTTTTTCAATATTTTCGACATACTAACCCCTTACGTTTTTTTCAATATTTTCGACATACTAACCCCTTACGTTTTTTTCGATATTTTCGACATACTAACCCCTTACGATTTTTTCGATATTTTCGACATACTAACCCCTTACGATTTTTTCGATATTTTCGACATACTAACCCCTTACGATTTTTTCGATATTTTCGACATACTAACCCCTTACGTTTTTTTCAATATTTTCGACATACGTTTTTTTCAGTATTTTCGACATACTAACACCTTACGATTTTTTCAATATTTTCGACATACTAACCCCTTACGTTTTTTTCAATATTTTCGACATACTAAACCCTTACGTTTTTTTCGATATTTTCGACATACTAACCCCTTACGTTTTTTTCAATATTTTCGACATACTAACCCCTTACGATTTTTTCAATATTTTCGACATACTAACCCCTTACGTTTTTTTCAATATTTTCGACATACTAACCCCTTACGTTTTTTTCGATATTTTCGACATACTAACCCCTTACGATTTTTTCGATATTTTCGACATACTAACCCCTTACGATTTTTTCGATATTTTCGACATACTAACCCCTTACGTTTTTTTCAATATTTTCGACATACGTTTTTTTCGATATTTTCGACATACGTTTTTTTCAATATTTTCGACATACTAACCCCTTACGTTTTTTTCGATATTTTCGACATACTAACCCCTTACGATTTCTTCGATATTTTCGACATACTAACCCCCTACGTTTTTTTCAATATTTTCGACATACTAACCCCTTACGTTTTTTTCAATATTTTCGACATACTAACCCCTTACGTTTTTTTCAATATTTTCGACATACTAACCCCTTACGTTTTTTTCGATATTTTCGACATACTAACCCCTTACGATTTTTTCGATATTTTCGACATACTAACCCCTTACGATTTTTTCGATATTTTCGACATACTAACCCCTTACGATTTTTTCGATATTTTTGACATACTAACCCCTTACGTTTTTTTCGATATTTTCGACATACTAACCCCTTACGATTTTTTCGATATTTTCGACATACGTTTTTTTCAGTATTTTCGACATACTAACCCCTTACGTTTTTTTCAATATTTTCGACATACTAACCCCTTACGTTTTTTTCGATATTTTCGACATACTAACCCCTTACGTTTTTTTCAATATTTTCGACATACTAACCCCTTACGTTTTTTTCAATATTTTCGACATACCAACCCCTTACGATTTTTTCAATATTTTCGACATACTAACCCCTTACGTTTTTTTTCGATATTATCGACATACTAACCCCTTATGTGTTTTTCGATATTATCGACATACTAACCCCTTACGATTTTTTCAATATTTTCGACATACTAACCCCTTACGTTTTTTTTAATATTTTCGACATACTAACCCCTTACGTTTTTTTCGATATTTTCGACATACTAACCCCTTACGTTTTTTTCAATATTTTCGACATACTAACACCTTACGATTTTTTCAATATTTTCGACATACTAACCCCTTACGTTTTTTTCAATATTTTCGACATACTAACCCCTTACGTTTTTTTCGATATTTTCGACATACTAACCCCTTACGATTTTTTCGATATTTTCGACATACGTTTTTTCAGTATTTTCGACATACTAACCCCTTACGTTTTTTTCAATATTTTCGACATACTAACCCCTTACGATTTTTTCGATATTTTCGACATACTAACCCCTTACGTTTTTTTCAATATTTTCGACATACTAACCCCTTACGATTTTTTCAATATTTTCGACATACTAACCCCTTACGTTTTTTTCGATATTTTCGACATACTAACCCCTTACGTTTTTTTCGATATTTTCGACATACTAACCCCTTACGATTTTTTCGATATTTTCGACATACTAACCCCTTACGTTTTTTTCAATATTTTCGACATACTAACCCCTTACGATTTTTTCAATATTTTCGACATACTAACCCCTTACGTTTTTTTCAATATTTTCGACATACTAAACCCTTACGTTTTTTTCGATATTTTCGACATACTAACCCCTTACGTTTTTTTCAATATTTTCGACATACTAACCCCTTACGATTTTTTCAATATTTTCGACATACTAACCCCTTACGTTTTTTTCAATATTTTCGACATACTAACCCCTTACGTTTTTTTCGATATTTTCGACATACTAACCCCTTACGATTTTTTCGATATTTTCGACATACTAACCCCTTACGATTTTTTCGATATTTTCGACATACTAACCCCTTACGATTTTTTCGATATTTTCGACATACTAACCCCTTACGTTTTTTTCAATATTTTCGACATACGTTTTTTTCGATATTTTCGACATACGTTTTTTTCAATATTTTCGACATACTAACCCCTTACGTTTTTTTCGATATTTTCGACATACTAACCCCCTACGTTTTTTTCAATATTTTCGACATACTAACCCCTTACGTTTTTTTCAATATTTTCGACATACTAACCCCTTACGATTTTTTCAATATTTTCGACATACTAACCCCTTACGTTTTTTTCAATATTTTCGACATACTAACCCCTTACGTTTTTTTCGATATTTTCGACATACTAACCCCTTACGATTTTTTCGATATTTTCGACATACTAACCCCTTACGATTTTTTCGATATTTTCGACATACTAACCCCTTACGTTTTTTTCAATATTTTCGACATACTAACCCCTTACGTTTTTTTCAATATTTTCGACATACTAACCCCTTACGTTTTTTTCGATATTTTCGACATACTAACCCCTCACGTTTTTTTCGATATTTTCGACATACTAACCCCTTACGTTTTTTTCAATATTTTCGACATACGTTTTTTTCAGTATTTTCGACATACTAACCCCTTACGTTTTTTTCGATATTTTCGACATACTAACCCCTTACGTTTTTTTCGATAATTTCGACATACTAACCCCTTACGTTTTTTTCGATATTTTCGACATACTAACCCCTTACGATTTTTTCGATATTTTCGACATACGTTTTTTTCAGTATTTTCGACATACTAACCCCTTACGTTTTTTTCAATATTTTCGACATACTAACCCCTTACGTTTTTTTCAATATTTTCGACATACTAACCCCTTACGTTTTTTTCAATATTTTCGACATACTAACCCCTTACGTTTTTTTCAATATTTTCGACATACCAACCCCTTACGATTTTTTCAATATTTTCGACATACTAACCCCTTACGTTTTTTTTCGATATTATCGACATACTAACCCCTTATGTGTTTTTCGATATTATCGACATATTAACCCCTTACGTTTTTTTCGATATTTTCGACATACTAACCCCTTACGTTTTTTTCGATAATTTCGACATACTAACCCCTTACGTTTTTTTCAATATTTTCGACATACGTTTTTTTTAATATTTTCGACATACTAACCCCTTACGTTTTTTTCGATATTTTCGACATACTAACCCCTTACCTTTTTTTCAATATTTTCGACATACTAACACCTTACGATTTTTTCAATATTTTCGACATACTAACCCCTTACGTTTTTTTCAATATTTTCGACATACTAACCCCTTACGTTTTTTTCGATATTTTCGACATACTAACCCCTTACGATTTTTTCGATATTTTCGACATACTAACCCCTTACGATTTTTTCGATATTTTCGACATACTAACCCCTTACGATTTTTTCGATATTTTCGACATACTAACCCCTTACGTTTTTTTCAATATTTTCGACATACGTTTTTTTCAGTATTTTCGACATACTAACCCCTTACGTTTTTTTCAATATTTTCGACATACTAACCCCTTACGTTTTTTTCGATATTTTCGACATACTAACCCCTTACGTTTTTTTCGATATTTTCGACATACTAACCCCTTACGATTTTTTCGATATTTTCGACATACTAACCCCTTACGATTTTTTCGATATTTTCGACATACTAACCCCTTACGATTTTTTCGATATTTTCGACATACTAACCCCTTACGTTTTTTTCAATATTTTCGACATACGTTTTTTTCGATATTTTCGACATACTAACCCCTTACGTTTTTTTCGATATTTTCGACATACGTTTTTTTCAATATTTTCGACATACTAACCCCTTACGTTTTTTTCGATATTTTCGACATACTAACCCCTTACGATTTCTTCGATATTTTCGACATACTAACCCCCTACGTTTTTTTCAATATTTTCCACATACTAACCCCTTACGATTTTTTCAATATTTTCGACATACTAACCCCTTACGTTTTTTTCAATATTTTCGACATACTAACCCCTTACGTTTTTTTCAATATTTTCGACATACTAACCCCTTACGATTTTTTCAATATTTTCGACATACTAACCCCTTACGTTTTTTTCAATATTTTCGACATACTAACCCCTTACGTTTTTTTCAATATTTTCGACATACTAACCCCTTACGTTTTTTTCGATATTTTCGACATACTAACCCCTTACGATTTTTTCGATATTTTCGACATACTAACCCCTTACGATTTTTTCGATATTTTCAACATACTAACCCCTTACGATTTTTTCGATATTTTCGACATACTAACCCCTTACGATTTTTTCGATATTTTCGACATACTAACCCCTTACGTTTTTTTCAATATTTTCGACATACTAACCCCTTACGTTTTTTTCGATATTTTCGACATACTAACCCCTTACGATTTTTTCGATATTTTCGACATACGTTTTTTTCAGTATTTTCGACATACTAACCCCTTACGTTTTTTTCGATATTTTCGACATACTAACCCCTTACGTTTTTTTCGATATTTTCGACATAATAACCCCTTACGTTTTTTTCGATATTTTCGACATACTAACCCCTTACGATTTTTTCGATATTTTCGACATACGTTTTTTTCAGTATTTTCGACATACTAACCCCTTACGTTTTTTTCGATATTTTCGACATACTAACCCCTTACGATTTTTTCGATATTTTCGACATACGTTTTTTTCAGTATTTTCGACATACTAACCCCTTACGTTTTTTTCAATATTTTCGACATACTAACCCCTTACGTTTTTTTCGATATTTTCGACATACTAACCCCTTACGTTTTTTTCAATATTTTCGACATACTAACCCCTTACGTTTTTTTCAATATTTTCGACATACCAACCCCTTACGATTTTTTCAATATTTTCGACATACTAACCCCTTATGTGTTTTTCAATATTTTCGACATACTAACCCCTTACGTTTTTTTCGATATTTTCGACATACTAACCCCTTACGATTTTTTCAATATTTTCGACATACTAACCCCTTACGTTTTTTTCGATATTTTCGACATACGTTTTTTTCAGTATTTTCGACATACTAACCCCTTACGTTTTTTTCGATATTTTCGACATACTAACCCCTTACGATTTTTTCGATATTTTCGACATACGTTTTTTTCAGTATTTTCGACATACTAACTAACCCCTTACGTTTTTTTCAATATTTTCGACATACTAACCCCTTACGTTTTTTTCGATATTTTCGACATACTAACCCCTTACGTTTTTTTCAATATTTTCGACATACTAACCCCTTACGTTTTTTTCGATATTTTCGACATACCAACCCCTTACGATTTTTTCAATATTTTCGACATACTAACCCCTTATGTGTTTTTCAATATTTTCGACATACTAACCCCTTACGTTTTTTTCGATATTTTCGACATACTAACCCCTTACGTTTTTTTCGATATTTTCGACATACTAACCCCTTACGATTTTTTCGATATTTTCGACATACTAACCCCTTACGTTTTTTTCGATATTTTCGACATACTAACCCCTTACGTTTTTTTCGATATTTTCGACATACTAACCCCTTACGATTTTTTCAATATTTTCGACATACTAACCCCTTACGATTTTTTCGATATTTTCGAAATACTAACCCCTTACGATTTTTTCGATATTTTCGACATACTAACCCCTTACGTTTTTTTCGATATTTTCGACATACTAACCCCTTACGTTTTTTTCAATATTTTCGACATACTAACACCTTACGATTTTTTCAATATTTTCGACATACTAACCCCTTACGTTTTTTTCAATATTTTCGACATACTAACCCCTTACGTTTTTTTCGACATACTAACCCCTTACGATTTTTTCGATATTTTCGACATACTAACCCCTTACGATTTTTTCGATATTTTCGACATACTAACCCCTTACGATTTTTTCGATATTTTCGACATACTAACCCCTTACGTTTTTTTCAATATTTTCGACATACTAAACCCTTACGTTTTTTTCGATATTTTCGACATACTAACCCCTTACGTTTTTTTCAATATTTTCGACATACTAACCCCTTACGATTTTTTCAATATTTTCGACATACTAACCCCTTACGTTTTTTTCAATATTTTCGACATACTAACCCCTTACGTTTTTTTCGATATTTTCGACATACTAACCCCTTACGATTTTTTCGATATTTTCGACATACTAACCCCTTACGATTTTTTCGATATTTTCGACATACTAACCCCTTACGATTTTTTCGATATTTTCGACATACTAACCTCTTACGTTTTTTTCAATATTTTCGACATACGTTTTTTTCGATATTTTCGACATACTAACCCCTTACGTTTTTTTCGATATTTTCGACATACGTTTTTTTCAATATTTTCGACATACTAACCCCTTACGTTTTTTTCGATATTTTCGACATACTAACCCCCTACGTTTTTTTCAATATTTTCCACATACTAACCCCTTACGATTTTTTCAATATTTTCGACATACTAACCCCTTACGTTTTTTTCAATATTTTCGACATACTAACCCCTTACGTTTTTTTCGATATTTTCGACATACTAACCCCTTACGTTTTTTTCAATATTTTCGACATACGTTTTTTTCAATATTTTCGACATACTAACCCCTTACGATTTCTTCGATATTTTCGACATACTAACCCCCTACGTTTTTTTCAATATTTTCCACATACTAACCCCTTACGATTTTTTCAATATTTTCGACATACTAACCCCTTACGTTTTTTTCGATATTTTCGACATACTAACCCCTTACGTTTTTTTCGATATTTTCGACATACTAACCCCTTACGATTTTTTCAATATTTTCGACATACTAACCCCTTACGTTTTTTTCAATATTTTCGACATACTAACCCCTTACGTTTTTTTCGATATTTTCGACATACTAACCCCTTACGTTTTTTTCGATATTTTCGACATACTAACCCCTTACGATTTTTTCGATATTTTCGACATACTAACCCCTTACGATTTTTTCGATATTTTCGACATACTAACCCCTTACGATTTTTTCGATATTTTCGACATACTAACCCCTTACGTTTTTTTCGATATTTTCGACATACTAACCCCTTACGTTTTTTTCGATATTTTCGACATACTAACCCCTCACGTTTTTTTCGATATTTTCGACATACTAACCCCTTACGTTTTTTTCAATATTTTCGACATACGTTTTTTTCAGTATTTTCGACATACTAACCCCTTACGTTTTTTTCGATATTTTCGACATACTAACCCCTTACGTTTTTTTCGATATTTTCGACATACTAACCCCTTACGTTTTTTTCGATATTTTCGACATACTAACCCCTTACGTTTTTTTCGATATTTTCGACATACTAACCCCTTACGATTTTTTCGATATTTTCGACATACGTTTTTTTCAGTATTTTCGACATACTAACCCCTTACGTTTTTTTCAATATTTTCGACATACTAACCCCTTACGTTTTTTTCGATATTTTCGACATACTAACCCCTTACGTTTTTTTCAATATTTTCGACATACCAACCCCTTACGATTTTTTCAATATTTTCGACATACTAACCCCTTACGTTTTTTCGATATTTTCGACATACTAACCCCTTACGATTTTTTCAATATTTTCGACATACTAACCCCTTACGTTTTTTTCGATATTTTCGACATACTAACACCTTACGATTTTTTCGATATTTTCGACATACTAACCCCTTACGATTTTTTCGATATTTTCGACATACTAACCCCTTACGATTTTTTCGATATTTTCGACATACTAACCCCTTACGTTTTTTTCAATATTTTCGACATACGTTTTTTTCAGTATTTTCGACATACTAACCCCTTACGTTTTTTTCAATATTTTCGACATACTAACCCCTTACGTTTTTTTCGATATTTTCGACATACTAACCCCTTACGTTTTTTTCGATATTTTCGACATACTAACCCCTTACGATTTTTTCGATATTTTCGACATACTAACCCCTTACGTTTTTTTCAATATTTTCGACATACTAACCCCTTACGATTTTTTCAATATTTTCGACATACTAACCCCTTACGTTTTTTTCAATATTTTCGACATACTAAACCCTTACGTTTTTTTCGATATTTTCGACATACTAACCCCTTACGTTTTTTTCAATATTTTCGACATACTAACCCCTTACGATTTTTTCAATATTTTCGACATACTAACCCCTTACGTTTTTTTCGATATTTTCGACATACTAACCCCTTACGATTTTTTCGATATTTTCGACATACTAACCCCTTACGATTTTTTCGATATTTTCGACATACTAACCCCTTACGATTTTTTCGATATTTTCGACATACTAACCCCTTACGTTTTTTTCAATATTTTCGACATACTAACCCCTTACGTTTTTTTCGATATTTTCGACATACTTACCCCTTACGTTTTTTTCGATATTTTTGACATACTAACCCCTTACGTTTTTTTCGATATTTTCGACATACTAACCCCTTACGTTTTTTTCAATATTTTCGACATACTAACCCCTTACGATTTTTTCAATATTTTCGACATACTAACCCCTTACGTTTTTTTCGATATTTTCGACATACTAAACCCTTACGTTTTTTTCGATATTTTCGACATACTAACCCCTTACATTTTTTTCGATATTTTCGACATACTAACCCCTTACGTTTTTTTCAATATTTTCGACATACTAACCCCTTACGTTTTTTTCGATATTTTCGACATACTAACCCCTTACGTTTTTTTCGATATTTTCGACATACTAACCCCTTACGATTTTTTCGATATTTTCGACATACTAACCCCTTACGTTTTTTTCAATATTTTCGACATACGTTTTTTTCAGTATTTTCGACATACTAACCCCTTACGTTTTTTTCAATATTTTCGACATACTAACCCCTTACGTTTTTTTCAATATTTTCGACATACTAACCCCTTACGATTTTTTCAATATTTTCGACATACTAACCCCTTACGTTTTTTTCAATATTTTCGACATACTAACCCCTTACGTTTTTTTCGATATTTTCGACATACTAACCCCTTACGTTTTTTTCGATATTTTCGACATACTAACCCCTTACGTTTTTTTCGATATTTTCGACATACTAACCCCTTACGTTTTTTTCAATATTTTCGACATACGTTTTTTTCAGTATTTTCGACATACTAACCCCTTACGTTTTTTTCAATATTTTCGACATACTAACCCCTTACGTTTTTTTCGATATTTTCGACATACTAACCCCTTACGTTTTTTTCGATATTTTCGACATACTAACCCCTTACGTTTTTTTCGATATTTTCGACATACTAACCCCTTACGATTTTTTCGATATTTTCGACATACTAACCCCTTACGTTTTTTTCAATATTTTCGACATACTTTTTTTTCAGTATTTTCGACATACTAACCCCTTACGTTTTTTTCAATATTTTCGACATACTAACCCCTTACGTTTTTTTCGATATTTTCGACATACTAACCCCTTACGTTTTTTTCGATATTTTCGACATACTAACCCCTTACGTTTTTTTCGATATTTTCGACATACTAACCCCTTACGTTTTTTCCGATATTTTCGACATACTAACCCCTTACGATTTTTTCGATATTTTCGACATACGTTTTTTTCAGTATTTTCGACATACTAACCCCTTACGTTTTTTTCAATATTTTCGACATACTAACCCCTTACGTTTTTTTCAATATTTTCGACATACTAACCCCTTACGTTTTTTTCGATATTTTCGACATACTAACCCCTTACGTTTTTTTCGATATTTTCGACATACTAACCCCTTACGTTTTTTTCGATATTTTCGACATACTAACCCCTTACGTTTTTTTCGATATTTTCGACATACTAACCCCTTACGTTTTTTTCGATATTTTCGACATACTAACCCCTTACGATTTTTTCGATATTTTCGACATACTAACCCCTTACGTTTTTTTCAATATTTTCG
Organism: Urocampus carinirostris; assembly: GCF_059441175.1. NCBI lineage: Eukaryota > Metazoa > Chordata > Actinopteri > Syngnathiformes > Syngnathidae > Urocampus > Urocampus carinirostris. The sequence continues at coordinate 29,144,971 of NC_142367.1, forward strand.
ACATACGTTTTTTTCAGTATTTTCGACATACTAACCCCTTACGTTTTTTTCAATATTTTCGACATACTAACCCCTTACGTTTTTTTCGATATTTTCGACATACTAACCCCTTACGTTTTTTTCGATATTTTCGACATACTAACCCCTTACGTTTTTTTCGATATTTTCGACATACTAACCCCTTACGTTTTTTTCGATATTTTCGACATACTAACCCCTTACGTTTTTTTCAATATTTTCAACATACTAACCCCTTACGTTTTTTTCAATATTTTCGACATACTAACCCCTTACGTTTTTTTCAATATTTTCAACATACTAACCCCTTATGTTTTTTTCAATATTTTCGACATACTAACCCCTTACGATTTTTTCAATATTTTCGACATACTAACCCCTTACGTTTTTTTCGATATTTTCGACATACTAACCCCTTACGTTTTTTTCAATATTTTCGACATACGTTTTTTTCGATATTTTCGACATACTAACCCCTTACGTTTTTTTCGATATTTTCGACATACTAACCCCTTACGTTTTTTTCGATATTTTCGACATACTAACCCCTTACGTTTTTTTCGATATTTTCGACATACTAACCCCTTACGATTTTTTCAATATTTTCGACATACTAACCCCTTACGTTTTTTTCAATATTTTCGACATACTAACCCCTTACGTTTTTTTCAATATTTTCGACATACTAACCCCTTACGTTTTTTTCGATATTTTCGACATACTAACCCCTTACGATTTTTTCGATATTTTCGACATACTAACCCCTTATGCCTTTTTTTCGATATTTTCGACATACTAACCCCTTACGTTTTTTTCGATATTTTCGACATACTAACCCCTTACGTTTTTTTCAATATTTTCGACATACTAACCCCTTACGTTTTTTTCAATATTTTCAACATACTAACCCCTTACGTTTTTTTCGATATTTTCGACATACTAACCCCTTATGTGTTTTTTTGGACATTTTCGACATACTAACCCCTTACGATTTTTTCGATATTTTCGACATACTAACCCCTTACGTTTTTTTCAATATTTTCGACATACTAACCCCTTACGTTTTTTTCGATATTTTCGACATACTAACCCCTTACGTTTTTTTCGATATTTTCGACATACTAACCCCTTACGATTTTTCGATATTTTCGACATACTAACCCCTTACGTTTTTTTCAATATTTTCGACATACGTTTTTTTCAGTATTTTCGACATACTAACCCCTTACGTTTTTTTCGATATTTTCGACATACTAACCCCTTACGTTTTTTTCGATATTTTCGACATACTAACCCCTTACGTTTTTTTCGATATTTTCGACATACTAACCCCTTACGTTTTTTTCAATATTTTCGACATACTAACCCCTTACGTTTTTTTCGATATTTTCGACATACTAACCCCTTACGTTTTTTTCGATATTTTCGACATACTAACCCCTTACGTTTTTTTCGATATTTTCGACATACTAACCCCTTACGTTTTTTTCGATATTTTCGACATACTAACCCTTTACGTTTTTTCAATATTTTCGACATACTAACCCCTTACGTTTTTTTCAATATTTTCGACATACTAATCCCTTACGTTTTTTTCAATATTTTCGACATACTAACCCCTTACGTTTTTTTCAATATTTTCGACATACTAACCCCTTACGTTTTTTCGATATTTTCGACATACTAACCCCTTACGTTTTTTTCAATATTTTCGACATACTAACCCCTTACGTTTTTTTCAATATTTTCGACATACTAACCCCTTACGATTTTTTCGATATTTTCGACATACTAACCCCTTATGCCTTTTTTTCGATATTTTCGACATACTAACCCTTTACGTCTTTTTTTTGGACATTTTCGACATACTAACCCCTTACGTTTTTTTCAATATTTTCGACATACTAACCCCTTACGTTTTTTTCAATATTTTCGACATGCTCACCCCTTACGATTTTTTCAATATTTTCGACATGCTCACCCCTTACGATTTTTTCGATATTTTCGACATACTAACCCCTTACGTTTTTTTCGATATTTTCGACATACGTTTTTTTCAGTATTTTCGACATACTAACCCCTTACGTTTTTTTCAATATTTTCGACATACTAACCCCTTACGTTTTTTTCAATATTTTCGACATACGTTTTTTTCAGTATTTTCGACATACTAACCCCTTACGATTTTTTCGATATTTTCGACATACTAACCCCTTATGCCTTTTTTTCGATATTTTCGACATACTAACCCCTTACGTCTTTTTTTTGGATATTTTCGACATACTAACCCCTTATGTCTTTTTTTGGACATTTACGACATACTAACCCCTTATGCCTTTTTTTCGATATTTACGACATACTAACCCCTTATGCCTTTTTTTCGATATTTTCGACATACTAACCCCTTACGTCTTTTTTTTGGACATTTTCGACATACTAACCCCTTACGATTTTTTCGATATTTTCGACATACTAACCCCTTACGTTTTTTTCGATATTTTCGACATACTAACCCCTTAGGTTTTTTTCGATATTTTCGACATACTAACCCCTTACGTTTTTTTCGATATTTTCGACATACTAACCCCTTACGTTTTTTTCAATATTTTCGACATACTAACCCCTTACGTTTTTTTCGGATATTTTCGACATACTAACCCCTTACGATTTTTTCGATATTTTCGACATACTAACCCCTTACGTTTTTTTCGATATTTTCGACATACTAACCCCTTAGGTTTTTTTCGATATTTTCGACATACTAACCCCTTACGTTTTTTTCGATATTTTCGACATACTAACCCCTTACGTTTTTTTCAATTTTTTCGACATACTAACCCCTTACGATTTTTTCAATATTTTCGACATACTAACCCCTTACGTTTTTTTCAATATTTTCGACATACTAACCCCTTACGTTTTTTTCGATATTTTCGACATACTAACCCCTTACGATTTTTTCGATATTTTCGACATACTAACCCCTTACGTTTTTTTCGATATTTTCGACATACGTTTTTTTCAGTATTTTCGACATACTAACCCCTTACGTTTTTTTCAATATTTTCGACATACTAACCCCTTACGTTTTTTTCGATATTTTCGACATACTAACCCCTTACGTTTTTTTCAATATTTTCGACATACTAACCCCTTACGTTTTTTTCAATATTTTCGACATACTAACCCCTTACGTTTTTTTCGATATTTTCGACATACTAACCCCTTACGTTTTTTTCAATATTTTCGACATACTAACCCCTTACGTTTTTTTCGATATTTTCGACATACTAACCCCTTACGTTTTTTTCGATATTTTCGACATACTAACCCCTTACGTTTTTTTCGATATTTTCGACATACTAACCCCTTACGTTTTTTCGATATTATCGACATACTAACCCCTTATGTGTTTTTTTGGACATTTTCGACATACTAACCCCTTACGTTTTTTTCAATATTTTCGACATGCTCACCCCTTACGATTTTTTCGATTATTTTCGACATCCTCACCCCTTACGTTTTTTTCAGTATTTTCGACATACTAACCCCTTACGTTTTTTTCAATATTTTCGACATCCTCACCCCTTACGTTTTTTTCAATATTTTCGACATGCTAACCCCTTACGTTTTTTTCAATATTTTCGACATGCTAACCCCTTACGTTTTTTTCAATATTTTCGACATACTAACCCCTTACGATTTTTTCAATATTTTCGACATACTAACCCCTTACGTTTTTTTCGATATTTTCGACATACTAACCCCTTACGTTTTTTTCAATATTTTCGACATACTAACCCCTTACGTTTTTTTCGCTATTTTCGACATACTAACCCCTTACGTTTTTTTCGATATTTTCGACATACTAACCCCTTACGTTTTTTTCGATATTTTCGACATACTAACCCCTTACGTTTTTTTTGATATTTTCGACATACTAACCCCTTACGTTTTTTTCGATATTTTCGACATACTAACCCCTTACGTTTTTTTCGATATTTTCGACATACTAACCCCTTACGCTTTTTTTCAATATTTTCAACATACTAACCCCTTACGTTTTTTTCAATATTTTCGACATACTAACCCCTTACGATTTTTTCAATATTTTCGACATACTAACCCTTTACGTTTTTTTCGATATTTTCGACATACTAACCCCTTACGTTTTTTTCGATATTTTCGACATACTAACCCCTTACGTTTTTTTCGATATTTTCGACATACTAACCCCTTACGATTTTTTCGATATTTTCGACATACTAACCCCTTACGTTTTTTTCAATATTTTCGACATACTAACCCCTTACGTTTTTTTCGATATTTTCGACATACTAACCCCTTACGTTTTTTTCGATATTTTCGACATACTAACCCCTTACGATTTTTTCAATATTTTCGACATACTAACCCCTTACGTTTTTTTCGATATTTTCGACATACTAACCCCTTACGTTTTTTTCGATATTATCGACATACTAACCCCTTATGTGTTTTTTTGGACATTTTCGACATACTAACCCCTTACGTTTTTTTCAATATTTTCGACATGCTCACCCCTTACGATTTTTTCGATTATTTTCGACATCCTCACCCCTTACGTTTTTTTCAGTATTTTCGACATACTAACCCCTTACGTTTTTTTCAATATTTTCGACATACTAACCCCTTACGTTTTTTTCAATATTTTCGACATGCTAACCCCTTACGTTTTTTTCAATATTTTCGACATGCTAACCCCTTACGTTTTTTTCAATATTTTCGACATACTAACCCCTTACGATTTTTTCAATATTTTCGACATACTAACCCCTTACGTTTTTTTCGATATTTTCGACATACTAACCCCTTACGTTTTTTTCAATATTTTCGACATACTAACCCCTTACGTTTTTTTCGATATTTTCGACATACTAACCCCTTACGTTTTTTTCAATATTTTCGACATACTAACCCCTTACGTTTTTTTCAATATTTTCGACATACTAACTCCTTACGTTTTTTTCGATATTTTCGACATACTAACCCCTTACGTTTTTTTCGATATTTTCGACATACTAACCCCTTACGTTTTTTTCAATATTTTCGACATACTAACCCCTTACGTTTTTTTCGATATTTTCGACATACTAACCCCTTACGTTTTTTTCGATATTTTCGACATACTAACCCCTTACGTTTTTTTCAATATTTTCGACATACGTTTTTTTCAGTATTTTCGACATACTAACCCCTTACGTTTTTTTCAATATTTTCGACATACTAACCCCTTACGTTTTTTTCAATATTTTCGACATACTAACCCCTTACGTTTTTTTCGATATTTTCGACATACTAACCCCTTACGTTTTTTTCGATATTTTCGACATACTAACCCCTTACGATTTTTTCGATATTTTCGACATACTAACCCCTTACGATTTTTTCGATATTTTCGACATACGTTTTTTTCAGTATTTTCGACATACTAACCCCTTACGTTTTTTTCAATATTTTCGACATAGTAACCCCTTACGTTTTTTTCGATATTTTCGACATACTAACCCCTTACGTTTTTTTCAATATTTTCGACATACTAACCCCTTACGTCTTTTTCAATATTTTCGACATACTAACCCCTTGCGTTTTTTTCGATATTTTCGACATACTAACCCCTTACGTTTTTTTTGATATTTTCGACATACTAACCCCTTATGCCTTTTTTTCGATATTTTCGACATACTAACCCCTTACGTCTTTTTTTTGGACATTTTCGACATACTAACCCCTTACGTTTTTTTCGGATATTTTCGACATACTAACCCCTTACGATTTTTTCGATATTTTCGACATACTAACCCCTTACGTTTTTTTCGACATACTAACCCCTTAGGTTTTTTTCGATATTTTCGACATACTAACCCCTTACGTTTTTTTCGATATTTTCGACATACTAACCCCTTACGTTTTTTTCAATATTTTCGACATACTAACCCCTTACGATTTTTTCAATATTTTCGACATACTAACCCCTTACGTTTTTTTCAATATTTTCGACATACTAACCCCTTACGATTTTTTCGATATTTTCGACATACTAACCCCTTACGATTTTTTCGATATTTTCGACATACTAACCCCTTACGTTTTTTTCAATATTTTCGACATACTAACCCCTTACGTTTTTTTCAATATTTTCGACATACTAACCCCTTACGTTTTTTTCAATATTTTCGACATACTAATCCCTTACGTTTTTTTCGATATTTCGACATACTAACCCCTTACGTTTTTTTCAATATTTTCGACATACGTTTTTTTCAGTATTTTCGACATACTAACCCCTTACGTTTTTTTCAATATTTTCGACATACTAACCCCTTACGTTTTTTTCAATATTTTCGACATACTAACCCCTTGCGTTTTTTTCGATATTTTCGACATACTAACCCCTTACGTTTTTTTCGACATACTAACCCCTTAGGTTTTTTTCGATATTTTCGACATACTAACCCCTTACGTTTTTTTCGATATTTTCGACATACTAACCCCTTACGTTTTTTTCAATATTTTCGACATACTAACCCCTTACGTTTTTTTCAATATTTTCGACATACTAACCCCTTACGTTTATTTCGATATTTTCGACATACTAACCCCTTACGATTTTTTCGATATTTTCGACATACTAACCCCTTACGTTTTTTTCAATATTTTCGACATACTAACCCCTTACGTTTTTTTCAATATTTTCGACATACTAACCCCTTACGTTTTTTTCAATATTTTCGACATACTAATCCCTTACGTTTTTTTCGATATTTCGACATACTAACCCCTTACGTTTTTTTCAATATTTTCGACATACGTTTTTTTCAGTATTTTCGACATACTAACCCCTTACGTTTTTTTCAATATTTTCGACATACTAACCCCTTACGTTTTTTTCAATATTTTCGACATACTAACCCCTTACGTTTTTTTTGATATTTTCGACATACTAACCCCTTACGTTTTTTTCGATATTTTCGACATACTAACCCCTTACGTTTTTTTCGATATTTTCGACATACTAACCCCTTACGCTTTTTTTCAATATTTTCAACATACTAACCCCTTACGTTTTTTTCAATATTTTCGACATACTAACCCCTTACGATTTTTTCAATATTTTCGACATACTAACCCTTTACGTTTTTTTCGATATTTTCGACATACTAACCCCTTACGTTTTTTTCGATATTTTCGACATACTAACCCCTTACGTTTTTTTCGATATTTTCGACATACTAACCCTTTACGTTTTTTTCGATATTTTCGACATACTAACCCCTTACGTTTTTTTCGATATTTTCGACATACTAACCCCTTACGTTTTTTTCGATATTTTCGACATACTAACCCCTTACGATTTTTTCGATATTTTCGACATACTAACCCCTTACGTTTTTTTCAATATTTTCGACATACTAACCCCTTACGTTTTTTTCAATATTTTCGACATACTAACCCCTTACGTTTTTTTCGATATTTTCGACATACTAACCCCTTACGTTTTTTTCGATATTTTCGACATACTAACCCCTTACGATTTTTTCAATATTTTCGACATACTAACCCCTTACGTTTTTTTCGATATTTTCGACATACTAACCCCTTACGTTTTTTTCGATATTATCGACATACTAACCCCTTATGTGTTTTTTTGGACATTTTCGACATACTAACCCCTTACGTTTTTTTCGATATTTTCGACATACTAACCCCTTAGGTTTTTTTCGATATTTTCGACATACTAACCCCTTATGTTTTTTTCGATATTTTCGACATACTAACCCCTTACGTTTTTTTCAATTTTTTCGACATACTAACCCCTTACGATTTTTTCAATATTTTCGACATACTAACCCCTTACGTTTTTTTCAATATTTTCGACATACTAACCCCTTACGTTTTTTTCGATATTTTCGACATACTAACCCCTTACGATTTTTTCGATATTTTCGACATACTAACCCCTTACGTTTTTTTCGATATTTTCGACATACGTTTTTTTCAGTATTTTCGACATACTAACCCCTTACGTTTTTTTCAATATTTTCGACATACTAACCCCTTACGTTTTTTTCGATATTTTCGACATACTAACCCCTTACGTTTTTTTCAATATTTTCGACATACTAACCCCTTACGTTTTTTTCAATATTTTCGACATACTAACCCCTTACGTTTTTTTCAATATTTTCGACATACTAATCCCTTACGTTTTTTTCGATATTTCGACATACTAACCCCTTACGTTTTTTTCAATATTTTCGACATACGGTTTTTTCAGTATTTTCGACATACTAACCCCTTACGTTTTTTTCAATATTTTCTACATACTAACCCCTTACGTTTTTTTCAATATTTTCGACATACTAACCCCTTGCGTTTTTTTCGATATTTTCGACATACTAACCCCTTACGTTTTTTTCGATATTTTCGACATACTAACCCCTTACGTTTTTTTCGATATTTTCGACATACTAACCCCTTACGTTTTTTTCAATATTTTCGACATACTAACCCCTTACGTTTTTTTCGATATTTTCGACATACTAACCCCTTACGTTTTTTTCGATATTTTCGACATACTAACCCCTTACGTTTTTTTCGATATTTTCGACATACTAACCCCTTATGATTTTTTCAATATTTTCGACATACTAACCCCTTACGTTTTTTTCGATATTATCGACATACTAACCCCTTATGTGTTTTTTTGGACATTTTCGACATACTAACCCCTTACGTTTTTTTCAATATTTTCGACATGCTCACCCCTTACGATTTTTTCGATTATTTTCGACATCCTCACCCCTTACGTTTTTTTCAGTATTTTCGACATACTAACCCCTTACGTTTTTTTCAATATTTTCGACATCCTCACCCCTTACGTTTTTTTCAATATTTTCGACATGCTAACCCCTTACGTTTTTTTCAATATTTTCGACATGCTAACCCCTTACGTTTTTTTCAATATTTTCGACATACTAACCCCTTACGATTTTTTCAATATTTTCGACATACTAACCCCTTACGTTTTTTTCGATATTTTTGACATACTAACCCCTTACGTTTTTTTCAATATTTTCGACATACTAACCCCTTACGTTTTTTTCGATATTTTCGACATACTAACCCCTTACGTTTTTTTCGATATTTTCGACATACTAACCCCTTACGTTTTTTTTCGATATTTTCGACATACTAACCCCTTATGATTTTTTCAATATTTTCGACATACTAACCCCTTACGTTTTTTTCGATATTTTCGACATACTAACCCCTTACGTTTTTTTCGATATTATCGACATACTAACCCCTTATGTGTTTTTTTGGACATTTTCGACATACTAACCCCTTACGTTTTTTTCAATATTTTCGACATGCTCACCCCTTACGATTTTTTCGATTATTTTCGACATCCTCACCCCTTACGTTTTTTTCAGTATTTTCGACATACTAACCCCTTACGTTTTTTTCAATATTTTCGACATCCTCACCCCTTACGTTTTTTTCAATATTTTCGACATGCTAACCCCTTACGTTTTTTTCAATATTTTCGACATGCTAACCCCTTACGTTTTTTTCAATATTTTCGACATACTAACCCCTTACGTTTTTTTCAATATTTTCGACATACTAACCCCTTACGTCTTTTTCAATATTTTCGACATACTAACCCCTTGCGTTTTTTTCGATATTTTCGACATACTAACCCCTTACGTTTTTTTTGATATTTTCGACATACTAACCCCTTATGCCTTTTTTTCGATATTTTCGACATACTAACCCCTTACGTCTTTTTTTTGGACATTTTCGACATACTAACCCCTTACGTTTTTTTCGGACATTTTCGACATACTAACCCCTTACGTTTTTTTCAATATTTTCGACATGCTCACCCCTTACGATTTTTTCGATTATTTTCGACATCCTCACCCCTTACGTTTTTTTCAGTATTTTCGACATACTAACCCCTTACGTTTTTTTCAATATTTTCGACATCCTCACCCCTTACGTTTTTTTCAATATTTTCGACATGCTAACCCCTTACGTTTTTTTCAATATTTTCGACATGCTAACCCCTTACGTTTTTTTCAATATTTTCGACATACTAACCCCTTACGATTTTTTCAATATTTTCGACATACTAACCCCTTACGTTTTTTTCGATATTTTTGACATACTAACCCCTTACGTTTTTTTCAATATTTTCGACATACTAACCCCTTACGTTTTTTTCGATATTTTCGACATACTAACCCCTTACGTTTTTTTCGATATTTTCGACATACTAACCCCTTACGTTTTTTTCGATATTTTCGACATACTAACCCCTTATGATTTTTTCAATATTTTCGACATACTAACCCCTTACGTTTTTTTCGATATTTTCGACATACTAACCCCTTACGTTTTTTTCGATATTATCGACATACTAACCCCTTATGTGTTTTTTTGGACATTTTCGACATACTAACCCCTTACGTTTTTTTCAATATTTTCGACATGCTCACCCCTTACGATTTTTTCGATTATTTTCGACATCCTCACCCCTTACGTTTTTTTCAGTATTTTCGACATACTAACCCCTTACGTTTTTTTCAATATTTTCGACATCCTCACCCCTTACGTTTTTTTCAATATTTTCGACATGCTAACCCCTTACGTTTTTTTCAATATTTTCGACATACTAACCCCTTACGTTTTTTTCGATATTTTCGACATACTAACCCCTTACGTTTTTTTCAATATTTTCGACATACTAACCCCTTACGTCTTTTTCAATATTTTCGACATACTAACCCCTTGCGTTTTTTTCGATATTTTCGACATACTAACCCCTTACGTTTTTTTTGATATTTTCGACATACTAACCCCTTATGCCTTTTTTTCGATATTTTCGACATACTAACCCCTTACGTCTTTTTTTTGGACATTTTCGACATACTAACCCCTTACGTTTTTTTCGGATATTTTCGACATACTAACCCCTTACGATTTTTTCGATATTTTCGACATACTAACCCCTTACGTTTTTTTCGACATACTAACCCCTTAGGTTTTTTTCGATATTTTCGACATACTAACCCCTTACGTTTTTTTCGATATTTTCGACATACTAACCCCTTACGTTTTTTTCAATATTTTCGACATACTAACCCCTTACGATTTTTTCAATATTTTCGACATACTAACCCCTTACGTTTTTTTCAATATTTTCGACATACTAACCCCTTACGATTTTTTCGATATTTTCGACATACTAACCCCTTACGATTTTTTCGATATTTTCGACATACTAACCCTTTACGTTTTTTTCAATATTTTCGACATACTAACCCCTTACGTTTTTTTCAATATTTTCGACATACTAACCCCTTACGTTTTTTTCAATATTTTCGACATACTAATCCCTTACGTTTTTTTCGATATTTCGACATACTAACCCCTTACGTTTTTTTCAATATTTTCGACATACGTTTTTTTCAGTATTTTCGACATACTAACCCCTTACGTTTTTTTCAATATTTTCGACATACTAACCCCTTACGTTTTTTTCAATATTTTCGACATACTAACCCCTTGCGTTTTTTTCGATATTTTCGACATACTAACCCCTTACGTTTTTTTCGACATACTAACCCCTTAGGTTTTTTTCGATATTTTCGACATACTAACCCCTTACGTTTTTTTCGATATTTTCGACATACTAACCCCTTACGTTTTTTTCAATATTTTCGACATACTAACCCCTTACGATTTTTTCAATATTTTCGACATACTAACCCCTTACGTTTTTTTCAATATTTTCGACATACTAACCCCTTACGTTTTTTTCGATATTTTCGACATACTAACCCCTTACGATTTTTTCGATATTTTCGACATACTAACCCCTTACGTTTTTTTCAATATTTTCGACATACTAACCCCTTACGTTTTTTTCAATATTTTCGACATACTAACCCCTTACGTTTTTTTCAATATTTTCGACATACTAATCCCTTACGTTTTTTTCGATATTTCGACATACTAACCCCTTACGTTTTTTTCAATATTTTCGACATACGTTTTTTTCAGTATTTTCGACATACTAACCCCTTACGTTTTTTTCAATATTTTCGACATACTAACCCCTTACGTTTTTTTCAATATTTTCGACATACTAACCCCTTACGTTTTTTTTGATATTTTCGACATACTAACCCCTTACGTTTTTTTCGATATTTTCGACATACTAACCCCTTACGTTTTTTTCGATATTTTCGACATACTAACCCCTTACGCTTTTTTTCAATATTTTCAACATACTAACCCCTTACGTTTTTTTCAATATTTTCGACATACTAACCCCTTACGATTTTTTCAATATTTTCGACATACTAACCCTTTACGTTTTTTTCGATATTTTCGACATACTAACCCCTTACGTTTTTTTCGATATTTTCGACATACTAACCCCTTACGTTTTTTTCGATATTTTCGACATACTAACCCTTTACGTTTTTTTCGATATTTTCGACATACTAACCCCTTACGTTTTTTTCGATATTTTCGACATACTAACCCCTTACGTTTTTTTCGATATTTTCGACATACTAACCCCTTACGATTTTTTCGATATTTTCGACATACTAACCCCTTACGTTTTTTTCAATATTTTCGACATACTAACCCCTTACGTTTTTTTCAATATTTTCGACATACTAACCCCTTACGTTTTTTTCGATATTTTCGACATACTAACCCCTTACGTTTTTTTCGATATTTTCGACATACTAACCCCTTACGATTTTTTCAATATTTTCGACATACTAACCCCTTACGTTTTTTTCGATATTTTCGACATACTAACCCCTTACGTTTTTTTCGATATTATCGACATACTAACCCCTTATGTGTTTTTTTGGACATTTTCGACATACTAACCCCTTACGTTTTTTTCGATATTTTCGACATACTAACCCCTTAGGTTTTTTTCGATAATTTCGACATACTAACCCCTTATGTTTTTTTCGATATTTTCGACATACTAACCCCTTACGTTTTTTTCAATTTTTTCGACATACTAACCCCTTACGATTTTTTCAATATTTTCGACATACTAACCCCTTACGTTTTTTTCAATATTTTCGACATACTAACCCCTTACGTTTTTTTCGATATTTTCGACATACTAACCCCTTACGATTTTTTCGATATTTTCGACATACTAACCCCTTACGTTTTTTTCGATATTTTCGACATACGTTTTTTTCAGTATTTTCGACATACTAACCCCTTACGTTTTTTTCAATATTTTCGACATACTAACCCCTTACGTTTTTTTCGATATTTTCGACATACTAACCCCTTACGTTTTTTTCAATATTTTCGACATACTAACCCCTTACGTTTTTTTCAATATTTTCGACATACTAACCCCTTACGTTTTTTTCAATATTTTCGACATACTAATCCCTTACGTTTTTTTCGATATTTCGACATACTAACCCCTTACGTTTTTTTCAATATTTTCGACATACGGTTTTTTCAGTATTTTCGACATACTAACCCCTTACGTTTTTTTCAATATTTTCGACATACTAACCCCTTACGTTTTTTTCAATATTTTCGACATACTAACCCCTTGCGTTTTTTTCGATATTTTCGACATACTAACCCCTTACGTTTTTTTCGATATTTTCGACATACTAACCCCTTACGTTTTTTTCGATATTTTCGACATACTAACCCCTTACGTTTTTTTCAATATTTTCGACATACTAACCCCTTACGTTTTTTTCGATATTTTCGACATACTAACCCCTTACGTTTTTTTCGATATTTTCGACATACTAACCCCTTACGTTTTTTTCGATATTTTCGACATACTAACCCCTTACGATTTTTTCAATATTTTCGACATACTAACCCCTTACGTTTTTTTCGATATTTTCGACATACTAACCCCTTACGTTTTTTTCGATATTATCGACATACTAACCCCTTATGTGTTTTTTTGGACATTTTCGACATACTAACCCCTTACGTTTTTTTCAATATTTTCGACATGCTCACCCCTTACGATTTTTTCGATTATTTTCGACATCCTCACCCCTTACGTTTTTTTCAGTATTTTCGACATACTAACCCCTTACGTTTTTTTCAATATTTTCGACATCCTCACCCCTTACGTTTTTTTCAATATTTTCGACATGCTAACCCCTTACGTTTTTTTCAATATTTTCGACATGCTAACCCCTTACGTTTTTTTCAATATTTTCGACATACTAACCCCTTACGATTTTTTCAATATTTTCGACATACTAACCCCTTACGTTTTTTTCGATATTTTTGACATACTAACCCCTTACGTTTTTTTCAATATTTTCGACATACTAACCCCTTACGTTTTTTTCGATATTTTCGACATACTAACCCCTTACGTTTTTTTCGATATTTTCGACATACTAACCCCTTACGTTTTTTTCGATATTTTCGACATACTAACCCCTTATGATTTTTTCAATATTTTCGACATACTAACCCCTTACGTTTTTTTCGATATTTTCGACATACTAACCCCTTACGTTTTTTTCGATATTATCGACATACTAACCCCTTATGTGTTTTTTTGGACATTTTCGACATACTAACCCCTTACGATTTTTTCAATATTTTCGACATGCTCACCCCTTACGATTTTTTCGATTATTTTCGACATCCTCACCCCTTACGTTTTTTTCAGTATTTTCGACATACTAACCCCTTACGTTTTTTTCAATATTTTCGACATCCTCACCCCTTACGTTTTTTTCAATATTTTCGACATGCTAACCCCTTACGTTTTTTTCAATATTTTCGACATGCTAACCCCTTACGTTTTTTTCAATATTTTCGACATACTAACCCCTTACGATTTTTTCAATATTTTCGACATACTAACCCCTTACGTTTTTTTCGATATTTTCGACATACTAACCCCTTACGTTTTTTTCAATATTTTCGACATACTAACCCCTTACGTTTTTTTCGATATTTTCGACATACTAACCCCTTACGTTTTTTTCGATATTTTCGACATACTAACCCCTTACGTTTTTTTCGATATTTTCGACATACTAACCCCTTACGTTTTTTTCGATATTTTCGACATACTAACCCCTTACGCTTTTTTTCAATATTTTCAACATACTAACCCCTTACGTTTTTTTCAATATTTTCGACATACTAACCCCTTACGATTTTTTCAATATTTTCGACATACTAACCCTTTACGTTTTTTTCGATATTTTCGACATACTAACCCCTTACGTTTTTTTCGATATTTTCGACATACTAACCCCTTATGTGTTTTTTTGGACATTTTCGACATACTAACCCCTTACGATTTTTTCGATATTTTCGACATACTAACCCCTTACGTTTTTTTCAATATTTTCGACATACTAACCCCTTACGTTTTTTTCGATATTTTCGACATACTAACCCCTTACGTTTTTTTGGATATTTTCGACATACTAACCCCTTACGATTTTTTCAATATTTTCGACATACTAACCCCTTACGTTTTTTTCGATATTTTCGACATACTAACCCCTTACGTTTTTTTCGATATTATCGACATACTAACCCCTTATGTGTTTTTTTGGACATTTTCGACATACTAACCCCTTACGTTTTTTTCAATATTTTCGACATGCTCACCCCTTACGATTTTTTCGATATTTTCGACATACTAACCCCTTAGGTTTTTTGCGATATTTTCGACATACTAACCCCTTACGTTTTTTTCGATATTTTCGACATACTAACCCCTTACGTTTTTTTCGATATTTTCGACATACTAACCCCTTACGTTTTTTTCAATATTTTCGACATACTAACCCCTTGCGTTTTTTTCGATATTTTCGACATACTAACCCCTTACGTTTTTTTTGATATTTTCGACATACTAACCCCTTACGTTTTTTTCGATATTTTCGACATACTAACCCCTTACGTTTTTTTCGATATTTTCGACATACTAACCCCTTACGCTTTTTTTCAATATTTTCAACATACTAACCCCTTACGTTTTTTTCAATATTTTCGACATACTAACCCCTTACGATTTTTTCAATATTTTCGACATACTAACCCTTTACGTTTTTTTCGATATTTTCGACATACTAACCCCTTACGTTTTTTTCGATATTTTCGACATACTAACCCCTTACGTTTTTTTCGATATTTTCGACATACTAACCCTTTACGTTTTTTTCGATATTTTCGACATACTAACCCCTTACGTTTTTTTCGATATTTTCGACATACTAACCCCTTACGTTTTTTTCGATATTTTCGACATACTAACCCCTTACGATTTTTTCGATATTTTCGACATACTAACCCCTTACGTTTTTTTCAATATTTTCGACATACTAACCCCTTACGTTTTTTTCAATATTTTCGACATACTAACCCCTTACGTTTTTTTCGATATTTTCGACATACTAACCCCTTACGTTTTTTTCGATATTTTCGACATACTAACCCCTTACGATTTTTTCAATATTTTCGACATACTAACCCCTTACGTTTTTTTCGATATTTTCGACATACTAACCCCTTACGTTTTTTTCGATATTATCGACATACTAACCCCTTATGTGTTTTTTTGGACATTTTCGACATACTAACCCCTTACGTTTTTTTCGATATTTTCGACATACTAACCCCTTAGGTTTTTTTCGATATTTTCGACATACTAACCCCTTACGTTTTTTTCGATATTTTCGACATACTAACCCCTTACGTTTTTTTCAATATTTTCGACATACTAACCCCTTACGTTTTTTTCGATATTTTCGACATACTAACCCCTTACGATTTTTTCGATATTTTCGACATACTAACCCCTTACGTTTTTTTCGATATTTTCGACATACGTTTTTTTCAGTATTTTCGACATACTAACCCCTTACGTTTTTTTCGATATTTTCGACATACGTTTTTTTCAGTATTTTCGACATACTAACCCCTTACGTTTTTTTCGATATTTTCGACATACGTTTTTTTCAGTATTTTCGACATACTAACCCCTTACGTTTTTTTCAATATTTTCGACATACTAACCCCTTACGTTTTTTTCGATATTTTCGACATACTAACCCCTTACGTTTTTTTCAATATTTTCGACATACTAACCCCTTACGTTTTTTTCAATATTTTCGACATACTAACCCCTTACGTTTTTTTCAATATTTTCGACATACTAACCCCTTACGTTTTTTTCGATATTTCGACATACTAACCCCTTACGTTTTTTTCAATATTTTCGACATACTAATCCCTTACGTTTTTTTCGATATTTCGACATACTAACCCCTTACGTTTTTTTCAATATTTTCGACATACGGTTTTTTCAGTATTTTCGACATACTAACCCCTTACGTTTTTTTCAATATTTTCGACATACTAACCCCTTACGTTTTTTTCAATATTTTCGACATACTAACCCCTTGCATTTTTTTCGATATTTTCGACATACTAACCCCTTACGTTTTTTTCAATATTTTCGACATACTAACCCCTTACGTTTTTTTCAATATTTTCGACATACTAACCCCTTACGTTTTTTTCAATATTTTCGACATACTAACCCCTTACGTTTTTTTCGATATTTTCGACATACTAACCCCTTACGTTTTTTTCGATATTTTCGACATACTAACCCCTTACGTTTTTTTTGATATTTTCGACATACTAACCCCTTATGATTTTTTCAATATTTTCGACATACTAACCCCTTACGTTTTTTTCGATATTTTCGACATACTAACCCCTTACGTTTTTTTCGATATTATCGACATACTAACCCCTTATGTGTTTTTTTGGACATTTTCGACATACTAACCCCTTACGTTTTTTTCAATATTTTCGACATGCTCACCCCTTACGATTTTTTCGATTATTTTCGACATCCTCACCCCTTACGTTTTTTTCAGTATTTTCGACATACTAACCCCTTACGTTTTTTTCAATATTTTCGACATCCTCACCCCTTACGTTTTTTTCAATATTTTCGACATGCTAACCCCTTACGTTTTTTTCAATATTTTCGACATGCTAACCCCTTACGTTTTTTTCAATATTTTCGACATACTAACCCCTTACGATTTTTTCAATATTTTCGACATACTAACCCCTTACGTTTTTTTCGATATTTTCGACATACTAACCCCTTACGTTTTTTTCGATATTTTCGACATACTAACCCCTTACGTTTTTTTCGATATTTTCGACATACTAACCCCTTACGTTTTTTTCGATATTTTCGACATACTAACCCCTTACGTTTTTTTCGATATTTTCGACATACTAACCCCTTATGATTTTTTCAATATTTTCGACATACTATCCCCTTACGTTTTTTTCGATATTTTCGACATACTAACCCCTTACGTTTTTTTCGATATTATCGACATACTAACCCCTTATGTGTTTTTTTGGACATTTTCGACATACTAACCCCTTACGTTTTTTTCAATATTTTCGACATGCTCACCCCTTACGATTTTTTCGATTATTTTCGACATCCTCACCCCTTACGTTTTTTTCAGTATTTTCGACATACTAACCCCTTACGTTTTTTTCAATATTTTCGACATACTAACCCCTTACGTTTTTTTCAATATTTTCGACATGCTAACCCCTTACGTTTTTTTCAATATTTTCGACATGCTAACCCCTTACGTTTTTTTCAATATTTTCGACATACTAACCCCTTATGATTTTTTCAATATTTTCGACATACTAACCCCTTACGTTTTTTTCGATATTTTCGACATACTAACCCCTTACGTTTTTTTCAATATTTTCGACATACTAACCCCTTACGTTTTTTTCGATATTTTCGACATACTAACCCCTTACGTTTTTTTCAATATTTTCGACATACTAACCCCTTACGTTTTTTTCAATATTTTCGACATACTAACTCCTTACGTTTTTTTCGATATTTTCGACATACTAACCCCTTACGTTTTTTTCGATATTTTCGACATACTAACCCCTTACGTTTTTTTCAATATTTTCGACATACTAACCCCTTACGTTTTTTTCGATATTTTCGACATACTAACCCCTTACGTTTTTTTCGATATTTTCGACATACTAACCCCTTACGTTTTTTTCAATATTTTCGACATACGTTTTTTTCAGTATTTTCGACATACTAACCCCTTACGTTTTTTTCAATATTTTCGACATACTAACCCCTTACGTTTTTTTCAATATTTTCGACATACTAACCCCTTACGTTTTTTTCGATATTTTCGACATACTAACCCCTTACGTTTTTTTCGATATTTTCGACATACTAACCCCTTACGATTTTTTAGATATTTTCGACATACTAACCCCTTACGATTTTTTCGATATTTTCGACATACGTTTTTTTCAGTATTTTCGACATACTAACCCCTTACGTTTTTTTCAATATTTTCGACATACTAACCCCTTACGTTTTTTTCGATATTTTCGACATACTAACCCCTTACGTTTTTTTCAATATTTTCGACATACTAACCCCTTACGTCTTTTTCAATATTTTCGACATACTAACCCCTTGCGTTTTTTTCGATATTTTCGACATACTAACCCCTTACGTTTTTTTTGATATTTTCGACATACTAACCCCTTATGCCTTTTTTTCGATATTTTCGACATACTAACCCCTTACGTCTTTTTTTTGGACATTTTCGACATACTAACCCCTTACGTTTTTTTCGGATATTTTCGACATACTAACCCCTTACGATTTTTTCGATATTTTCGACATACTAACCCCTTACGTTTTTTTCGACATACTAACCCCTTAGGTTTTTTTCGATATTTTCGACATACTAACCCCTTAGGTTTTTTTCGATATTTTCGACATACTAACCCCTTACGTTTTTTTCAATATTTTCGACATACTAACCCCTTACGATTTTTTCAATATTTTCGACATACTAACCCCTTACGTTTTTTTCAATATTTTCGACATACTAACCCCTTACGTTTTTTTCGATATTTTCGACATACTAACCCCTTACGATTTTTTCGATATTTTCGACATACTAACCCCTTACGTTTTTTTCGATATTTTCGACATACGTTTTTTTCAGTATTTTCGACATACTAACCCCTTACGTTTTTTTCAATATTTTCGACATACTAACCCCTTACGTTTTTTTCAATATTTTCGACATACTAACCCCTTACGTTTTTTTCAATATTTTCGACATACTAATCCCTTACGTTTTTTTCGATATTTCGACATACTAACCCCTTACGTTTTTTTCAATATTTTCGACATACGTTTTTTTCAGTATTTTCGACATACTAACCCCTTACGTTTTTTTCAATATTTTCGACATACTAACCCCTTACGTTTTTTTCAATATTTTCGACATACTAACCCCTTGCGTTTTTTTCGATATTTTCGACATACTAACCCCTTACGTTTTTTTTGATATTTTCGACATACTAACCCCTTACGTTTTTTTCGATATTTTCGACATACTAACCCCTTACGTTTTTTTCGATATTTTCGACATACTAACCCCTTACGCTTTTTTTCAATATTTTCAACATACTAACCCCTTACGTTTTTTTCAATATTTTCGACATACTAACCCCTTACGATTTTTTCAATATTTTCGACATACTAACCCTTTACGTTTTTTTCGATATTTTCGACATACTAACCCCTTACGTTTTTTTCGATATTTTCGACATACTAACCCCTTACGTTTTTTTCGATATTTTCGACATACTAACCCTTTACGTTTTTTTCGATATTTTCGACATACTAACCCCTTACGTTTTTTTCGATATTTTCGACATACTAACCCCTTACGTTTTTTTCGATATTTTCGACATACTAACCCCTTACGATTTTTTCGATATTTTCGACATACTAACCCCTTACGTTTTTTTCAATATTTTCGACATACTAACCCCTTACGTTTTTTTCGATATTTTCGACATACTAACCCCTTACGTTTTTTTCGATATTTTCGACATACTAACCCCTTACGATTTTTTCAATATTTTCGACATACTAACCCCTTACGTTTTTTTCGATATTTTCGACATACTAACCCCTTACGTTTTTTTCGATATTATCGACATACTAACCCCTTATGTGTTTTTTTGGACATTTTCGACATACTAACCCCTTACGTTTTTTTCAATATTTTCGACATGCTCACCCCTTACGATTTTTTCGATTATTTTCGACATCCTCACCCCTTACGTTTTTTTCAGTATTTTCGACATACTCACCCCTTACGTTTTTTTCGATATTTTCGACATACTAACCCCTTACGTTTTTTTCGATATTTTCGACATACTAACCCCTTACGTTTTTTTCGATATTTTCGACATACTAACCCCTTACGTTTTTTTCAATATTTTCGACATACTAACCCCTTACGATTTTTTCGATATTTTCGACATACTAACCCCTTACGTTTTTTTCAATATTTTCGACATACGTTTTTTTCAGTATTTTCGACATACTAACCCCTTACGTTTTTTTCAATATTTTCGACATACTAACCCCTTACGTTTTTTTCGATATTTTCGACATACTAACCCCTTACGTTTTTTTCGATATTTTCGACATACTAACCCCTTACGTTTTTTTCAATATTTTCGACATACTAACCCCTTACGTTTTTTTCAATATTTTCGACATACTAACCCCTTACGTTTTTTTCGATATTTTCGACATACTAACCCCTTACGTTTTTTTCGATATTTTCGACATACTAACCCCTTACGTTTTTTTCGATATTTTCGACATACTAACCCCTTACGTTTTTTTCAATATTTTCGACATACTAACCCTTTACGTTTTTTCAATATTTTCGACATACTAACCCCTTACGTTTTTTTCAATATTTTCGACATACTAATCCCTTACGTTTTTTTCAATATTTTCGACATACTAACCCCTTACGTTTTTTTCAATATTTTCGACATACTAACCCCTTACGTTTTTTCGATATTTTCGACATACTAACCCCTTACGTTTTTTTCAATATTTTCGACATACTAACCCCTTACGTTTTTTTCAATATTTTCGACATACTAACCCCTTACGATTTTTTCGATATTTTCGACATACTAACCCCTTATGCCTTTTTTTCGATATTTTCGACATACTAACCCTTTACGTCTTTTTTTTGGACATTTTCGACATACTAACCCCTTACGTTTTTTTCAATATTTTCGACATACTAACCCCTTACGTTTTTTTCAATATTTTCGACATGCTCACCCCTTACGATTTTTTCAATATTTTCGACATGCTCACCCCTTACGATTTTTTCGATATTTTCGACATACTAACCCCTTACGTTTTTTTCGATATTTTCGACATACGTTTTTTTCAGTATTTTCGACATACTAACCCCTTACGTTTTTTTCAATATTTTCGACATACTAACCCCTTACGTTTTTTTCAATATTTTCGACATACGTTTTTTTCAGTATTTTCGACATACTAACCCCTTATGTCTTTTTTTGGACATTTACGACATACTAACCCCTTATGCGTTTTTTTCGACATTTACGACATACTAACCCCTTATGCCTTTTTTTCGATATTTACGACATACTAACCCCTTATGCCTTTTTTTCGATATTTTCGACATACTAACCCCTTACGTCTTTTTTTTGGACATTTTCGACATACTAACCCCTTACGATTTTTTCGATATTTTCGACATACTAACCCCTTACGTTTTTTTCGATATTTTCGACATACTAACCCCTTAGGTTTTTTTCGATATTTTCGACATACTAACCCCTTACGTTTTTTTCGATATTTTCGACATACTAACCCCTTACGTTTTTTTCAATATTTTCGACATACGTTTTTTTCAGTATTTTCGACATACTAACCCCTTACGTTTTTTTCAATATTTTCGACATACTAACCCCTTACGTTTTTTTCAATATTTTCGACATACTAACCCCTTGCGTTTTTTTCGATATTTTCGACATACTAACCCCTTACGTTTTTTTCGATATTTTCGACATACTAACCCCTTACGTTTTTTTCGATATTTTCGACATACTAACCCCTTACGTTTTTTTCGATATTTTCGACATACTAACCCCTTACGCTTTTTTTCAATATTTTCAACATACTAACCCCTTACGTTTTTTTCAATATTTTCGACATACTAACCCCTTACGATTTTTTCAATATTTTCGACATACTAACCCTTTACGTTTTTTTCGATATTTTCGACATACTAACCCCTTACGTTTTTTTCGATATTTTCGACATACTAACCCCTTACGTTTTTTTCGATATTTTCGACATACTAACCCCTTACGATTTTTTCGATATTTTCGACATACTAACCCCTTACGTTTTTTTCGATATTTTCGACATACTAACCCCTTACGTTTTTTTCGATATTATCGACATACTAACCCCTTATGTGTTTTTTTGGACATTTTCGACATACTAACCCCTTACGTTTTTTTCAATATTTTCGACATGCTCACCCCTTACGATTTTTTCGATTATTTTCGACATCCTCACCCCTTACGTTTTTTTCAGTATTTTCGACATACTAACCCCTTACGTTTTTTTCAATATTTTCGACATACTAACCCCTTACGTTTTTTTCAATATTTTCGACATACTAACCCCTTACGTTTTTTTCAATATTTTCGACATACTAACTCCTTACGTTTTTTTCAATATTTTCGACATACTAACCCCTTGCGTTTTTTTCGATATTTTCGACATACTAACCCCTTACGTTTTTTTCGATATTTTCGACATACTAACCCCTTACGTTTTTTTCGATATTTTCGACATACTAACCCCTTACGTTTTTTTCGATATTTTCGACATACTAACCCCTTACGCTTTTTTTCAATATTTTCAACATACTAACCCCTTACGTTTTTTTCAATATTTTCGACATACTAACCCCTTACGATTTTTTCAATATTTTCGACATACTAACCCTTTACGTTTTTTTCGATATTTTCGACATACTAACCCCTTACGTTTTTTTCGATATTTTCGACATACTAACCCCTTACGTTTTTTTCGATATTTTCGACATACTAACCCCTTACGATTTTTTCGATATTTTCGACATACTAACCCCTTACGTTTTTTTCGATATTTTCGACATACTAACCCCTTACGTTTTTTTCGATATTTTCGACATACTAACCCCTTACGTTTTTTTCGATATTTTCGACATACTAACCCCTTACGATTTTTTCGATATTTTCGACATACTAACCCCTTACGTTTTTTTCGATATTTTCGACATACTAACCCCTTACGTTTTTTTCGATATTATCGACATACTAACCCCTTATGTGTTTTTTTGGACATTTTCGACATACTAACCCCTTACGTTTTTTTCAATATTTTCGACATGCTCACCCCTTACGATTTTTTCGATTATTTTCGACATCCTCACCCCTTACGTTTTTTTCAGTATTTTCGACATACTAACCCCTTACGTTTTTTTCAATATTTTCGACATACTAACCCCTTACGTTTTTTTCAATATTTTCGACATACTAACCCCTTACGTTTTTTTCAATATTTTCGACATACTAACTCCTTACGTTTTTTTCGATATTTTCGACATACTAACCCCTTACGTTTTTTTCGATATTTTCGACATACTAACCCCTTACGTTTTTTTCAATATTTTCGACATACTAACCCCTTACGTTTTTTTCGATATTTTCGACATACTAACCCCTTACGTTTTTTTCGATATTTTCGACATACTAACCCCTTACGTTTTTTTCAATATTTTCGACATACGTTTTTTTCAGTATTTTCGACATACTAACCCCTTACGTTTTTTTCAATATTTTCGACATACTAACCCCTTACGTTTTTTTCAATATTTTCGACATACTAACCCCTTACGTTTTTTTCGATATTTTCGACATACTAACCCCTTACGTTTTTTTCGATATTTTCGACATACTAACCCCTTACGATTTTTTCGATATTTTCGACATACTAACCCCTTACGTTTTTTTCAATATTTTCGACATACGTTTTTTTCAGTATTTTCGACATACTAACCCCTTACGTTTTTTTCAATATTTTCGACATACTAACCCCTTACGTTTTTTTCAATATTTTCGACATACTAACCCCTTACGTTTTTTTCGATATTTTCGACATACTAACCCCTTACGTTTTTTTCGATATTTTCGACATACTAACCCCTTACGTTTTTTTTCGATATTTTCGACATACTAACCCCTTACGTTTTTTTCGATATTTTCGACATACTAACCCCTTACGCTTTTTTTCAATATTTTCAACATACTAACCCCTTACGTTTTTTTCAATATTTTCGACATACTAACCCCTTACGATTTTTTCAATATTTTCGACATACTAACCCTTTACGGTTTTTTCGATATTTTCGACATACTAACCCCTTACGTTTTTTTCGATATTTTCGACATACTAACCCCTTACGTTTTTTTCGATATTTTCGACATACTAACCCCTTACGTTTTTTTCAATATTTTCGACATACTAACCCCTTACGTTTTTTTCGATATTTTCGACATACTAACCCCTTACGTTTTTTTCAATATTTTCGACATACTCACCCCTTACGTTTTTTTCAATATTTTCGACATACTAACCCCTTACGTTTTTTTCAATATTTTCGACATACTAACCCCTTACGATTTTTTCGATATTTTCGACATACGTTTTTTTCAGTATTTTCGACATACTAACCCCTTACGTTTTTTTCAATATTTTCGACATACTAACCCCTTACGTTTTTTTCGATATTTTCAACATACTAACCCCTTACGTTTTTTTCAATATTTTCGACATACTAACCCCTTACGTTTTTTTCAATATTTTCGACATACTAACCCCTTACGTTTTTTTCGATATTTTCGACATACTAACCCCTTACGTTTTTTTCGATATTTTCGACATACGTTTTTTTCAGTATTTTCGACATACTAACCCCTTACGTTTTTTTCAATATTTTCGACATACTAACCCCTTACGTTTTTTTCGATATTTTCGACATACTAACCCCTTAGGTTTTTTTCAATATTTTCGACATACTAACCCCTTACGTTTTTTTCAATATTTTCGACATACTAACCCCTTACGTTTTTTTCAATATCTTCGACATACTAACTAACCCCTTACGATTTTTTCAATATTTTCGACATACTAACCCCTTACGTTTTTTTCAATATTTTCGACATATAACCCCTTATGTGTTTTTTTGGACATTTTCGACAAACTAACCTCTTACGTTTTTTTCGAGATTTTCGACATACTAACCCCTTACGATTTTTTCAATATTTTCGACATACTAACCCCTTACGTTTTTTTCAATATTTTCGACATACTAACCCCTTACGTTTTTTTCGATATTTTCGACATACTAACCCCTTACGTTTTTTCGATATTTTCGACATACTAACCCCTTACGTTTTTTTCGATATTTTCGACATACTAACCCCTTACGTTTTTTTCAATATTTTCAACATACTAACCCCTTACGTTTTTTTCAATATTTTCGACATACGTTTTTTTCAATATTTTCAACATACTAACCCCTTATGTTTTTTTCAATATTTTCGACATACTAACCCCTTACGATTTTTTCAATATTTTCGACATACTAACCCCTTACGTTTTTTTCGATATTTTCGACATACTAACCCCTTACGTTTTTTTCAATATTTTCGACATACGTTTTTTTCGATATTTTCGACATACTAACCCCTTACGTTTTTTTCGATATTTTCGACATACTAACCCCTTACGTTTTTTTCGATATTTTCGACATACTAACCCCTTACGTTTTTTTCAATATTTTCGACATACTAACCCCTTACGTTTTTTTCGATATTTTCGACATACTAACCCCTTACGTTTTTTTCGATATTTTCGACATACTAACCCCTTACGATTTTTTCGATATTTTCGACATACTAACCCCTTACGTTTTTTTCAATATTTTCGACATACTAACCCCTTATGCCTTTTTTTCGATATTTTCGACATACTAACCCCTTACGTTTTTTTCAATATTTTCGACATACTAACCCCTTACGTTTTTTTCAATATTTTCGACATACTAACCCCTTACGTTTTTTTCAATATTTTCGACATACTAACCCCTTACGTTTTTTTCAATATTTTCGACATACTAACCCCTTACGATTTTTTCGATATTTTCGACATACTAACCCCTTACGTTTTTTTCGATATTTTCGACATACTAACCCCTTACGTTTTTTTCGATATTTTCGACATACTAACCCCTTACGTTTTTTTCGATATTTTCGACATACTAACCCCTTACGATTTTTTCGATATTTTCGACATACTAACCCCTTACGTTTTTTTCAATATTTTCGACATACGTTTTTTTCAGTATTTTCGACATACTAACCCCTTACGTTTTTTTCGATATTTTCGACATACTAACCCCTTACGTTTTTTTCGATATTTTCGACATACTAACCCCTTACCTTTTTTTCGATATTTTCGACATACTAACCCCTTACGTTTTTTTCAATATTTTCGACATACTAACCCCTTACGTTTTTTTCGATATTTTCGACATACTAACCCCTTACGTTTTTTTCGATATTTTCGACATACTAACCCCTTACGTTTTTTTCGATATTTTCGACATACTAACCCCTTACGATTTTTTCGATATTTTCGACATACTAACCCCTTACGTTTTTTTCAATATTTTCGACATACGTTTTTTTCAGTATTTTCGACATACTAACCCCTTACGTTTTTTTCGATATTTTCGACATACTAACCCCTTACGTTTTTTTCGATATTTTCGACATACTAACCCCTTACGATTTTTTCGATATTTTCGACATACTAACCCCTTACGTTTTTTTCAATATTTTCGACATACGTTTTTTTCAGTATTTTCGACATACTAACCCCTTACGTTTTTTTCAATATTTTCGACATACTAACCCCTTACGTTTTTTTCAATATTTTCGACATACTAACCCCTTACGTTTTTTTCGATATTTTCGACATACTAACCCCTTACGTTTTTTTCGATATTTTCGACATACTAACCCCTTACGTTTTTTTTGATATTTTCGACATACTAACCCCTTACGTTTTTTTCGATATTTTCGACATACTAACCCCTTACGTTTTTTTCGATATTTTCGACATACTAACCCCTTACGCTTTTTTTCAATATTTTCAACATACTAACCCCTTACGTTTTTTTCAATATTTTCGACATACTAACCCCTTACGATTTTTTCAATATTTTCGACATACTAACCCTTTACGGTTTTTTCGATATTTTCGACATACTAACCCCTTACGTTTTTTTCGATATTTTCGACATACTAACCCCTTACGTTTTTTTCGATATTTTCGACATACTAACCCCTTACGATTTTTTCGATATTTTCGACATACTAACCCCTTACGTTTTTTTCGATATTTTCGACATACTAACCCCTTACGTTTTTTTCGATATTTTCGACATACTAACCCCTTACGTTTTTTTCAATATTTTCGACATACTAACCCCTTACGTTTTTTTCAATATTTTCGACATACTAACCCCTTACGTTTTTTTCAATATTTTCGACATACTAACCCCTTACGTTTTTTTCAATATTTTCGACATACTCACCCCTTACGTTTTTTTCAATATTTTCGACATACTAACCCCTTACGTTTTTTTCAATATTTTCGACATACTAACCCCTTACGATTTTTTCGATATTTTCGACATACGTTTTTTTCAGTATTTTCGACATACTAACCCCTTACGTTTTTTTCAATATTTTCGACATACTAACCCCTTACGTTTTTTTCGATATTTTCGACATACTAACCCCTTACGTTTTTTTCAATATTTTCGACATACTAACCCCTTACGTTTTTTTCAATATTTTCGACATACTAACCCCTTACGTTTTTTTCGATATTTTCGACATACTAACCCCTTACGTTTTTTTCGATATTTTCGACATACGTTTTTTTCAGTATTTTCGACATACTAACCCCTTACGTTTTTTTCAATATTTTCGACATACTAACCCCTTACGTTTTTTTCGATATTTTCGACATACTAACCCCTTACGTTTTTTTCAATATTTTCGACATACGTTTTTTTCGATATTTTCGACATACTAACCCCTTACGTTTTTTTCGATATTTTCGACATACTAACCCCTTACGTTTTTTTCGATATTTTCGACATACTAACCCCTTACGTTTTTTTCAATATTTTCGACATACTAACCCCTTACGATTTTTTCAATATTTTCGACATACTAACCCCTTACGTTTTTTTCAATATTTTCGACATACTAACCCCTTACGTTTTTTTCAATATTTTCGACATACTAACCCCTTACGTTTTTTTCGATATTTTCGACATACTAACCCCTTACGTTTTTTTCGATATTTTCGACATACTAACCCCTTACGATTTTTTCGATATTTTCGACATACTAACCCCTTATGCCTTTTTTTCGATATTTTCGACATACTAACCCCTTACGTTTTTTTCGATATTTTCGACATACTAACCCCTTACGTTTTTTTCAATATTTTCGACATACTAACCCCTTACGTTTTTTTCAATATTTTCGACATACTAACCCCTTACGTTTTTTTCAATATTTTCGACATACTAACCCCTTACGTTTTTTTCAATATTTTCGACATACTAACCCCTTACGATTTTTTCGATATTTTCGACATACTAACCCCTTACGTTTTTTTCGATATTATCGACATACTAACCCCTTATGTGTTTTTTTGGACATTTTCGACATACTAACCCCTTACGATTTTTTCGATATTTTCGACATACTAACCCCTTACGTTTTTTTCGATATTTTCGACATACTAACCCCTTACGTTTTTTTCGATATTTTCGACATACTAACCCCTTACGTTTTTTTCGATATTTTCGACATACTAACCCCTTACGATTTTTTCGATATTTTCGACATACTAACCCCTTACGTTTTTTTCAATATTTTCGACATACGTTTTTTTCAGTATTTTCGACATACTAACCACTTACGTTTTTTTCGATATTTTCGACATACTAACCCCTTACGTCTTTTTTTTGGATATTTTCGACATACTAACCCCTTATGTCTTTTTTTGGACATTTACGACATACTAACCCCTTATGCGTTTTTTTCGACATTTACGACATACTAACCCCTTATGCCTTTTTTTCGATATTTTCGACATACTAACCCCTTACGTCTTTTTTTTGGACATTTTCGACATACTAACCCCTTACGTTTTTTTCGGATATTTTCGACATACTAACCCCTTACGATTTTTTCGATATTTTCGACATACTAACCCCTTACGTTTTTTTCGATATTTTCGACATACTAACCCCTTACGTTTTTTTCGATATTTTCGACATACTAACCCCTTACGTTTTTTTCGATATTTTCGACATACTAACCCCTTATGCCTTTTTTTCGATATTTTCGACATACTAACCCCTTACGTTTTTTTCGATATTTTCGACATACTAACCCCTTACGTTTTTTTCAATATTTTCGACATACTAACCCCTTACGTTTTTTTCAATATTTTCAACATACTAACCCCTTACGTTTTTTTTCAATATTTTCGACATACTAACCCCTTACGTTTTTTTCAATATTTTCGACATACTAACCCCTTACGATTTTTTCAATATTTTCGACATACTAACCCCTTACGTTTTTTTCGATATTTTCGACATATGTTTTTTTCAGTATTTTCGACATACTAACCCCTTACGTTTTTTTCGATATTTTCGACATACTAACCCCTTACGTTTTTTTTCGATATTTTCGACATACTAACCCCTTACGTTTTTTTCAATATTTTCGACATACGTTTTTTTCAGTATTTTCGACATACTAACCCCTTACGTTTTTTTCAATATTTTCGACATACTAACCCCTTACGTTTTTTTCGATATTTTCGACATACTAACCCCTTACGTTTTTTTCGATATTTTCGACATACTAACCCCTTACCTTTTTTTCGATATTTTCGACATACTAACCCCTTACGTTTTTTTCAATATTTTCGACATACTAACCCCTTACGTTTTTTTCGATATTTTCGACATACTAACCCCTTACGTTTTTTTCGATATTTTCGACATACTAACCCCTTACGTTTTTTTCGATATTTTCGACATACTAACCCCTTACGTTTTTTTCAATATTTTCGACATACTAACCCCTTACGTTTTTTCTATATTTTCGACATACTAACCCCTTACGTTTTTTTCAATATTTTCGACATACTAATCCCTTACGTTTTTTTCGATATTTTCGACATACTAACCCCTTACGTTTTTTTCAATATTTTCGACATACTAACCCCTTACGTTTTTTCGATATTTTCGACATACTAACCCCTTACGTTTTTTTCAATATTTTCGACATACTAACCCCTTACGTTTTTTTTAATATTTTCGACATACTAACCCCTTACGATTTTTTCGATATTTTCGACATACTAACCCCTTATGCCTTTTTTTCGATATTTTCGACATACTAACCCTTTACGTCTTTTTTTTGGACATTTTCGACATAGTAACCCCTTACGTTTTTTTCAATATTTTCGACATACTAACCCCTTACGTTTTTTTCAATATTTTCGACATGCTCACCCCTTACGATTTTTTCAATATTTTCGACATGCTCACCCCTTACGATTTTTTCGATATTTTCGACATACTAACCCCTTACGTTTTTTTCGATATTTTCGACATACGTTTTTTTCAGTATTTTCGACATACTAACCCCTTACGTTTTTTTCAATATTTTCGACATACTAACCCCTTACGTTTTTTTCAATATTTTCGACATACGTTTTTTTCAGTATTTTCGACATACTAACCCCTTACGATTTTTTCGATATTTTCGACATACTAACCCCTTACGTCTTTTTTTTGGATATTTTCGACATACTAACCCCTTATGTCTTTTTTTGGACATTTACGACATACTAACCCCTTATGCCTTTTTTTCGATATTTTCGACATACTAACCCCTTACGACTTTTTCAATATTTTCGACATACTAACCCCTTGCGTTTTTTTCGATATTTTCGACACTAACCCCTTACGTTTTTTTTGATATTTTCGACATACTAACCCCTTATGCCTTTTTTTCGATATTTTCGACATACTAACCCCTTACGTCTTTTTTTTGGACATTTTCGACATACTAACCCCTTACGTTTTTTTCGGATATTTTCGACATACTAACCCCTTACGATTTTTTCGATATTTTCGACATACTAACCCCTTACGTTTTTTTCGATATTTTCGACATACTAACCCCTTACGTTTTTTTCAATATTTTCGACATACTAACCCCTTACGATTTTTTCAATATTTTCGACATACTAACCCCTTACGTTTTTTTCAATATTTTCGACATACGTTTTTTTCAGTATTTTCGACATACTAACCCCTTACGTTTTTTTCAATATTTTCGACATACTAACCCCTTACGTTTTTTTCGATATTTTCGACATACTAACCCCTTACGTTTTTTTCAATATTTTCGACATACTAACCCCTTACGTTTTTTTCAATATTTTCGACATACTAACCCCTTACGTTTTTTTCAATATTTTCAACATACTAATCCCTTACGTTTTTTTCGATATTTCGACATACTAACCCCTTACGTTTTTTTCAATATTTTCGACATACGTTTTTTTCAGTATTTTCGACATACTAACCCCTTACGTTTTTTTCAATATTTTCGACATACTAACCCCTTACGTTTTTTTCAATATTTTCGACATACTAACCCCTTGCGTTTTTTTCGATATTTTCGACATACTAACCCCTTACGTTTTTTTCGATATTTTCGACATACTAACCCCTTACGTTTTTTTCGATATTTTCGACATACTAACCCCTTACGTTTTTTTCGATATTTTCGACATACTAACCCCTTACGCTTTTTTTCAATATTTTCGACATACTAACCCCTTGCGTTTTTTTCGATATTTTCGACATACTAACCCCTTACGTTTTTTTCGATATTTTCGACATACTAACCCCTTACGTTTTTTTCGATATTTTCGACATACTAACCCCTTACGTTTTTTTCGATATTTTCGACATACTAACCCCTTACGTTTTTTTCGATATTTTCGACATACTAACCCCTTACGTTTTTTTCGATATTTTCGACATACTAACCCCTTACGTTTTTTTCAATATTTTCGACATACTAACCCCTTACGATTTTTTCAATATTTTCGACATACTAACCCTTTACGTTTTTTTCGATATTTTCGACATACTAACCCCTTACGTTTTTTTCGATATTTTCGACATACTAACCCCTTACGTTTTTTTCGATATTTTCGACATACTAACCCTTTACGATTTTTTCGATATTTTCGACATACTAACCCCTTACGTTTTTTTCAATATTTTCGACATACTAACCCCTTACGTTTTTTTCGATATTTTCGACATACTAACCCCTTACGTTTTTTTCGCTATTTTCGACATACTAACCCCTTACGATTTTTTCAATATTTTCGACATACTAACCCCTTACGTTTTTTTCGATATTTTCGACATACTAACCCCTTACGTTTTTTTCGATATTATCGACATACTAACCCCTTATGTGTTTTTTTGGACATTTTCGACATACTAACCCCTTACGTTTTTTTCAATATTTTCGACATGCTCACCCCTTACGATTTTTTCGATTATTTTCGACATCCTCACCCCTTACGTTTTTTTCAGTATTTTCGACATACTAACCCCTTACGTTTTTTTCAAAATTTTCGACATACTAACCCCTTACGTTTTTTTCAATATTTTCGACATGCTAACCCCTTACGTTTTTTTCAATATTTTCGACATGCTAACCCCTTACGTTTTTTTCAATATTTTCGACATACTAACCCCTTACGATTTTTTCAATATTTTCGACATACTAACCCCTTACGTTTTTTTCGATATTTTCGACATACTAACCCCTTACGTTTTTTTCAATATTTTCGACATACTAACCCCTTACGTTTTTTTCGATATTTTCGACATACTAACCCCTTACGTTTTTTTCAATATTTTCGACATACTAACCCCTTACGTTTTTTTCAATATTTTCGACATACTAACTCCTTACGTTTTTTTCGATATTTTCGACATACTAACCCCTTACGTTTTTTTCGATATTTTCGACATACTAACCCCTTACGTTTTTTTCAATATTTTCGACATACTAACCCCTTACGTTTTTTTCGATATTTTCGACATACTAACCCCTTACGTTTTTTTCGACATACTAACCCCTTACGTTTTTTTCAATATTTTCGACATACTAAGCCCTTACGTTTTTTTCAATATTTTCGACATACTAACCCCTTACGTTTTTTTCAATATTTTCGACATACTAACCCCTTACGTTTTTTTCGATATTTCGACATACTAACCCCTTACGTTTTTTTCAATATTTTCGACATACTCACCCCTTACGTTTTTTTCAATATTTTCGACATACTAACCCCTTACGTTTTTTTCAATATTTTCGACATACTAACCCCTTACGATTTTTTCGATATTTTCGACATACGTTTTTTTCAGTATTTTCGACATACTAACCCCTTACGTTTTTTTCAATATTTTCGACATACTAACCCCTTACGTTTTTTTCAATATTTTCGACATACTAACCCCTTACGTTTTTTTCAATATTTTCGACATACTAACCCCTTACGTTTTTTTCGATATTTTCGACATACTAACCCCTTACGTTTTTTTCGATATTTTCGACATACTAACCCCTTACGTTTTTTTCGATATTTTCGACATACTAACCCCTTATGCCTTTTTTTCGATATTTTCGACATACTAACCCCTTACGTTTTTTTCGATATTTTCGACATACTAACCCCTTACGTTTTTTTCAATATTTTCGACATACTAACCCCTTACGTTTTTTTCAATATTTTCGACATACTAACCCCTTACGTTTTTTTCAATATTTTCGACATACTAACCCCTTACGTTTTTTTCAATATTTTCGACATACTAACCCCTTACGATTTTTTCGATATTTTCGACATACTAACCCCTTACGTTTTTTTCGATATTATCGACATACTAACCCCTTATGTGTTTTTTTGGACATTTTCGACATACTAACCCCTTACGATTTTTTCGATATTTTCGACATACTAACCCCTTACGTTTTTTTCGATATTTTCGACATACTAACCCCTTACGTTTTTTTCGATATTTTCGACATACTAACCCCTTACGTTTTTTTCGATATTTTCGACATACTAACCCCTTACGATTTTTTCGATATTTTCGACATACTAACCCCTTACGTTTTTTTCAATATTTTCGACATACGTTTTTTTCAGTATTTTCGACATACTAACCCCTTACGTTTTTTTCGATATTTTCGACATACTAACCCCTTACGTTTTTTTCGATATTTTCGACATACTAACCCCTTACCTTTTTTTCGATATTTTCGACATACTAACCCCTTACGTTTTTTTCAATATTTTCGACATACTAACCCCTTACGTTTTTTTTGATATTTTCGACATACTAACCCCTTACGTTTTTTTCAATATTTTCGACATACTAACCCCTTGCGTTTTTTTCGATATTTTCGACATACTAACCCCTTACGTTTTTTTCGATATTTTCGACATACTAACCCCTTACGTTTTTTTCGATATTTTCGACATACTAACCCCTTACGTTTTTTTCGATATTTTCGACATACTAACCCCTTACGCTTTTTTTCAATATTTTCAACATACTAACCCCTTACGTTTTTTTCAATATTTTCGACATACTAACCCCTTACGATTTTTTCAATATTTTCGACATACTAACCCTTTACGTTTTTTTCGATATTTTCGACATACTAACCCCTTACGTTTTTTTCGATATTTTCGACATACTAACCCCTTACGTTTTTTTCGATATTTTCGACATACTAACCCCTTACGATTTTTTCGATATTTTCGACATACTAACCCCTTACGTTTTTTTCGATATTTTCGACATACTAACCCCTTACGATTTTTTCAATATTTTCGACATACTAACCCCTTACGTTTTTTTCGATATTTTCGACATACTAACCCCTTACGTTTTTTTCGATATTATCGACATACTAACCCCTTATGTGTTTTTTTGGACATTTTCGACATACTAACCCCTTACGTTTTTTTCAATATTTTCGACATGCTCACCCCTTACGATTTTTTCGATTATTTTCGACATCCTCACCCCTTACGTTTTTTTCAGTATTTTCGACATACTAACCCCTTACGTTTTTTTCAATATTTTCGACATACTAACCCCTTACGTTTTTTTCAATATTTTCGACATGCTAACCCCTTACGTTTTTTTCAATATTTTCGACATGCTAACCCCTTACGTTTTTTTCAATATTTTCGACATACTAACCCCTTACGATTTTTTCAATATTTTCATCATACTAACCCCTTACGTTTTTTTCGATATTTTCGACATACTAACCCCTTACGTTTTTTTCAATATTTTCGACATACTAACCCCTTACGTTTTTTTCGATATTTTCGACATACTAACCCCTTACGTTTTTTTCGATATTTTCGACATACTAACCCCTTACGTTTTTTTCAATATTTTCGACATACTAACTCCTTACGTTTTTTTCGATATTTTCGACATACTAACCCCTTACGTTTTTTTCGATATTTTCGACATACTAACCCCTTACGTTTTTTTCAATATTTTCGACATACTAACCCCTTACGTTTTTTTCGATATTTTCGACATACTAACCCCTTACGTTTTTTTCGATATTTTCGACATACTAACCCCTTACGTTTTTTTTAATATTTTCGACATACGTTTTTTTCAGTATTTTCGACATACTAACCCCTTACGTTTTTTTCAATATTTTCGACATACTAACCCCTTACGTTTTTTTCAATATTTTCGACATACTAACCCCTTACGTTTTTTTCGATATTTTCGACATACTAACCCCTTACGTTTTTTTCGATATTTTCGACATACTAACCCCTTACGATTTTTTCGATATTTTCGACATACTAACCCCTTACGTTTTATTCAATATTTTCGACATACGTTTTTTTCAGTATTTTCGACATACTAACCCCTTACGTTTTTTTCAATATTTTCGACATACTAACCCCTTACGTTTTTTTCAATATTTTCGACATACTAACCCCTTACGTTTTTTTCGATATTTTCGACATACTAACCCCTTACGTTTTTTTCGATATTTTCGACATACTAACCCCTTACGTTTTTTTTGATATTTTCGACATACTAACCCCTTACGTTTTTTTCGATATTTTCGACATACTAACCCCTTACGTTTTTTTCGATATTTTCGACATACTAACCCCTTACGCTTTTTTTCAATATTTTCAACATACTAACCCCTTACGTTTTTTTCAATATTTTCGACATACTAACCCCTTACGATTTTTTCAATATTTTCGACATACTAACCCTTTACGGTTTTTTCGATATTTTCGACATACTAACCCCTTACGTTTTTTTCGATATTTTCGACATACTAACCCCTTACGTTTTTTTCGATATTTTCGACATACTAACCCCTTACGTTTTTTTCAATATTTTCGACATACTAACCCCTTACGTTTTTTTCAATATTTTCGACATACTAACTCCTTACGTTTTTTTCGATATTTTCGACATACTAACCCCTTACGTTTTTTTCGATATTTTCGACATACTAACCCCTTACGTTTTTTTCAATATTTTCGACATACTAACCCCTTACGTTTTTTTCGATATTTTCGACATACTAACCCCTTACGTTTTTTTCGATATTTTCGACATACTAACCCCTTACGTTTTTTTCAATATTTTCGACATACTAACCCTTACGTTTTTTTCAATATTTTCGACATACTAACCCCTTACGTTTTTTTCAATATTTTCGACATACTAACCCCTTACGTTTTTTTCGATATTTTCGACATACTAACCCCTTACGTTTTTTTCGATATTTTCGACATACTAACCCCTTACGATTTTTTCGATATTTTCGACATACTAACCCCTTACGTTTTTTTCAATATTTTCGACATACGTTTTTTTCAGTATTTTCGACATACTAACCCCTTACGTTTTTTTCAATATTTTCGACATACTAACCCCTTACGTTTTTTTCAATATTTTCGACATACTCACCCCTTACGTTTTTTTCAATATTTTCGACATACTAACCCCTTACGTTTTTTTCAATATTTTCGACATACTAACCCCTTACGATTTTTTCGACATACGTTTTTTTCAGTATTTTCGACATACTAACCCCTTACGTTTTTTTCAATATTTTCGACATACTAACCCCTTACGTTTTTTTCGATATTTTCGACATACTAACCCCTTACGTTTTTTTCAATATTTTCGACATACTAACCCCTTACGTCTTTTTCAATATTTTCGACATACTAACCCCTTGCGTTTTTTTCGATATTTTCGACATACTAACCCCTTACGTTTTTTTTGATATTTTCGACATACTAACCCCTTATGCCTTTTTTTCGATATTTTCGACATACTAACCCCTTACGTCTTTTTTTTGGACATTTTCGACATACTAACCCCTTACGTTTTTTTCGGATATTTTCGACATACTAACCCCTTACGATTTTTTCGATATTTTCGACATACTAACCCCTTACGTTTTTTTCGACATACTAACCCCTTACGATTTTTTCGATATTTTCGACATACTAACATCTTACGTTTTTTTCGATATTTTCGACATACTAACCCCTTACGTTTTTTTCAATATTTTCGACATACTAACCCCTTACGATTTTTTCAATATTTTCGACATACTAACCCCTTACGTTTTTTTCAATATTTTCGACATACTAACCCCTTACGTTTTTTTCGATATTTTCGACATACTAACCCCTTACGATTTTTTCGATATTTTCGACATACTAACCCCTTACGTTTTTTTCGATATTTTCGACATACGTTTTTTTCAGTATTTTCGACATACTAACCCCTTACGTTTTTTTCAATATTTTCGACATACTAACCCCTTACGTTTTTTTCAATATTTTCGACATACTAACCCCTTACGTTTTTTTCAATATTTTCGACATACTAATCCCTTACGTTTTTTTCGATATTTCGACATACTAACCCCTTACGTTTTTTTCAATATTTTCGACATACGTTTTTTTCAGTATTTTCGACATACTAACCCCTTAACTTTTTTTCAATATTTTCGACATACTAACCCCTTACGTTTTTTTCAATATTTTCGACATACTAACCCCTTGCGTTTTTTTCGATATTTTCGACATACTAACCCCTTACGTTTTTTTTGATATTTTCGACATACTAACCCCTTACGTTTTTTTCGATATTTTCGACATACTAACCCCTTACGCTTTTTTTCAATATTTTCAACATACTAACCCCTTACGTTTTTTTCAATATTTTCGACATACTAACCCCTTACGATTTTTTCAATATTTTCGACATACTAACCCTTTACGTTTTTTTCGATATTTTCGACATACTAACCCCTTACGTTTTTTTCGATATTTTCGACATACTAACCCCTTACGTTTTTTTTGA
Organism: Urocampus carinirostris; assembly: GCF_059441175.1. Lineage (NCBI taxonomy): Eukaryota > Metazoa > Chordata > Actinopteri > Syngnathiformes > Syngnathidae > Urocampus > Urocampus carinirostris. The sequence continues at coordinate 29,184,735 of NC_142367.1, forward strand.
TATTTTTGACATACTAACCCCTTACGATTTTTTCGATATTTTCGACATACTAACCCCTTACGTTTTTTTCAATATTTTCGACATACTAACCCCTTACGTTTTTTTCGATATTTTCGACATACTAACCCCTTACGTTTTTTTCGATATTTTCGACATACTAACCCCTTACGATTTTTTCAATATTTTCGACATACTAACCCCTTACGTTTTTTTCGATATTTTCGACATACTAACTAACCCCTTACGTTTTTTTCGATATTATCGACATACTAACCCCTTATGTGTTTTTTTGGACATTTTCGACATACTAACCCCTTACGTTTTTTTCAATATTTTCGACATGCTCACCCCTTACGATTTTTTCGATTATTTTCGACATCCTCACCCCTTACGTTTTTTTCAGTATTTTCGACATACTCACCCCTTACGTTTTTTTCAATATTTTCGACATACTAACCCCTTACGTTTTTTTCAATATTTTCGACATACTAACCCCTTACGTTTTTTTCAATATTTTCGACATACTAACTCCTTACGTTTTTTTCGATATTTTCGACATACTAACCCCTTACGTTTTTTTCGATATTTTCGACATACTAACCCCTTACGTTTTTTTCAATATTTTCGACATACTAACCCCTTACGTTTTTTTCGATATTTTCGACATACTAACCCCTTACGTTTTTTTCGATATTTTCGACATACTAACCCCTTACGTTTTTTTCAATATTTTCGACATACGTTTTTTTCAGTATTTTCGACATACTAACCCCTTACGTTTTTTTCAATATTTTCGACATACTAACCCCTTACGTTTTTTTCAATATTTTCGACATACTAACCCCTTACGTTTTTTTCGATATTTTCGACATACTAACCCCTTACGTTTTTTTCGATATTTTCGACATACTAACCCCTTACGATTTTTTCGATATTTTCGACATACTAACCCCTTACGTTTTTTTCAATATTTTCGACATACGTTTTTTTCAGTATTTTCGACATACTAACCCCTTACGTTTTTTTCAATATTTTCGACATACTAACCCCTTACGTTTTTTTCAATATTTTCGACATACTAACCCCTTACGTTTTTTTCGATATTTTCGACATACTAACCCCTTACGTTTTTTTCGATATTTTCGACATACTAACCCCTTACGTTTTTTTCGATATTTTCGACATACTAACCCCTTACGTTTTTTTCGATATTTTCGACATACTAACCCCTTACGTTTTTTTCGATATTTTCGACATACTAACCCCTTACGCTTTTTTTCAATATTTTCAACATACTAACCCCTTACGTTTTTTTCAATATTTTCGACATACTAACCCCTTACGATTTTTTCAATATTTTCGACATACTAACCCTTTACGGTTTTTTCGATATTTTCGACATACTAACCCCTTACGTTTTTTTCGATATTTTCGACATACTAACCCCTTACGTTTTTTTCGATATTTTCGACATACTAACCCCTTACGATTTTTTCGATATTTTCGACATACTAACCCCTTACGTTTTTTTCGATATTTTCGACATACTAACCCCTTACGTTTTTTTCGATATTTTCGACATACTAACCCCTTACGTTTTTTTCAATATTTTCGACATACTAACCCCTTACGTTTTTTTCAATATTTTCGACATACTAACCCCTTACCTTTTTTTCGATATTTTCGACATACTAACCCCTTACGTCTTTTTTTTGGACATTTTCGACATACTAACCCCTTACGATTTTTTCGATATTTTCGACATACTAACCCCTTACGTTTTTTTCGACATACTAACCCCTTAGGTTTTTTTCGATATTTTCGACATACTAACCCCTTACGTTTTTTTCGGATATTTTCGACATACTAACCCCTTACGATTTTTTCGATATTTTCGACATACTAACCCCTTACGTTTTTTTCGACATACTAACCCCTTAGGTTTTTTTCGATATTTTCGACATACTAACCCCTTACGTTTTTTTCGATATTTTCGACATACTAACCCCTTACGTTTTTTTCAATATTTTCGACATACTAACCCCTTACGATTTTTTCAATATTTTCGACATACTAACCCCTTACGTTTTTTTCAATATTTTCGACATACTAACCCCTTACGTTTTTTTCGATATTTTCGACATACTAACCCCTTACGATTTTTTCGATATTTTCGACATACTAACCCCTTACGTTTTTTTCGATATTTTCGACATACGTTTTTTTCAGTATTTTCGACATACTAACCCCTTACGTTTTTTTCAATATTTTCGACATACTAACCCCTTACGTTTTTTTCAATATTTTCGACATACTAACCCCTTACGTTTTTTTCAATATTTTCGACATACTAATCCCTTACGTTTTTTTCGATATTTCGACATACTAACCCCTTACGTTTTTTTCAATATTTTCGACATACGTTTTTTTCAGTATTTTCGACATACTAACCCCTTACCTTTTTTTCAATATTTTCGACATACTAACCCCTTACGTTTTTTTCAATATTTTCGACATACTAACCCCTTGCGTTTTTTTCGATATTTTCGACATACTAACCCCTTACGTTTTTTTTGATATTTTCGACATACTAACCCCTTACGTTTTTTTCGATATTTTCGACATACTAACCCCTTACGTTTTTTTCGATATTTTCGACATACTAACCCCTTACGCTTTTTTTCGATATTTTCGACATACTAACCCCTTACGTTTTTTTCAATATTTTCGACATACTAACCCCTTACGATTTTTTCAATATTTTCGACATACTAACCCTTTACGTTTTTTTCGATATTTTCGACATACTAACCCCTTACGTTTTTTTCGATATTTTCGACATACTAACCCCTTACGTTTTTTTCGATATTTTCGACATACTAACCCCTTACGATTTTTTCGATATTTTCGACATACTAACCCCTTACGTTTTTTTCAATATTTTCGACATACTAACCCCTTACGTTTTTTTCGATATTTTCGACATACTAACCCCTTACGTTTTTTTCGATATTTTCGACATACTAACCCCTTACGATTTTTTCAATATTTTCGACATACTAACCCCTTACGTTTTTTTCGATATTTTCGACATACTAACCCCTTACGTTTTTTTCGATATTATCGACATACTAACCCCTTATGTGTTTTTTTGGACATTTTCGACATACTAACCCCTTACGTTTTTTTCAATATTTTCGACATGCTCACCCCTTACGATTTTTTCGATTATTTTCGACATCCTCACCCCTTACGTTTTTTTCAGTATTTTCGACATACTCACCCCTTACGTTTTTTTCAATATTTTCGACATACTAACCCCTTACGTTTTTTTCAATATTTTCGACATACTAACCCCTTACGTTTTTTTCAATATTTTCGACATACTAACTCCTTACGTTTTTTTCGATATTTTCGACATACTAACCCCTTACGATTTTTTCGATATTTTCGACATACTAACCCCTTACGTTTTTTTCAATATTTTCGACATACGTTTTTTTCAGTATTTTCGACATACTAACCCCTTACGTTTTTTTCAATATTTTCGACATACTAACCCCTTACGTTTTTTTCAATATTTTCGACATACTAACCCCTTACGTTTTTTTCGATATTTTCGACATACTAACCCCTTACGTTTTTTTCGATATTTTCGACATACTAACCCCTTACGTTTTTTTCGATATTTTCGACATACTAACCCCTTACGTTTTTTTCGATATTTTCGACATACTAACCCCTTACGTTTTTTTCGATATTTTCGACATACTAACCCCTTACGCTTTTTTTCAATATTTTCAACATACTAACCCCTTACGTTTTTTTCAATATTTTCGACATACTAACCCCTTACGTTTTTTTCAATATTTTCGACATACTAACCCCTTACGTTTTTTTCGATATTTTCGACATACTAACCCCTTACGTTTTTTTCAATATTTTCGACATACTCACCCCTTACGTTTTTTTCAATATTTTCGACATACTAACCCCTTACGTTTTTTTCAATATTTTCGACATACTAACCCCTTACGATTTTTTCGATATTTTCGACATACGTTTTTTTCAGTATTTTCGACATACTAACCCCTTACGTTTTTTTCAATATTTTCGACATACTAACCCCTTACGTTTTTTTCGATATTTTCGACATACTAACCCCTTACGTTTTTTTCAATATTTTCGACATACTAACCCCTTACGTTTTTTTCAATATTTTCGACATACTAACCCCTTACGTTTTTTTCGATATTTTCGACATACTAACCCCTTACGTTTTTTTCGATATTTTCGACATACGTTTTTTTCAGTATTTTCGACATACTAACCCCTTACGTTTTTTTCAATATTTTCGACATACTAACCCCTTACGTTTTTTTCGATATTTTCGACATACTAACCCCTTAGGTTTTTTTCAATATTTTCGACATACTAACCCCTTACGTTTTTTTCAATATTTTCGACATACTAACCCCTTACGTTTTTTTCAATATCTTCGACATACTAACTAACCCCTTACGATTTTTTCAATATTTTCGACATACTAACCCCTTACGTTTTTTTCAATATTTTCGACATATAACCCCTTATGTGTTTTTTTGGACATTTTCGACATACTAACCTCTTACGTTTTTTTCGAGATTTTCGACATACTAACCCCTTACGATTTTTTCAATATTTTCGACATACTAACCCCTTACGTTTTTTTCAATATTTTCGACATACTAACCCCTTACGTTTTTTTCGATATTTTCGACATACTAACCCCTTACGTTTTTTTCAATATTTTCGACATACTAACCCCTTACGTTTTTTTCGATATTATCGACATACTAACCCCTTATGTGTTTTTTTGGACATTTTCGACATACTAACCCCTTACGATTTTTTCGATATTTTCGACATACTAACCCCTTACGTTTTTTTCGATATTTTCGACATACTAACCCCTTACGTTTTTTTCGATATTTTCGACATACTAACCCCTTACGTTTTTTTCGATATTTTCGACATACTAACCCCTTACGATTTTTTCGATATTTTCGACATACTAACCCCTTACGTTTTTTTCAATATTTTCGACATACGTTTTTTTCAGTATTTTCGACATACTAACCCCTTACGTTTTTTTCGATATTTTCGACATACTAACCCCTTACGTTTTTTTCGATATTTTCGACATACTAACCCCTTACCTTTTTTTCGATATTTTCGACATACTAACCCCTTACGTTTTTTTCAATATTTTCGACATACTAACCCCTTACGTTTTTTTCGATATTTTCGACATACTAACCCCTTACGTTTTTTTCGATATTTTCGACATACTAACCCCTTACGTTTTTTTCGATATTTTCGACATACTAACCCCTTACGATTTTTTCGATATTTTCGACATACTAACCCCTTACGTTTTTTTCAATATTTTCGACATACGTTTTTTTCAGTATTTTCGACATACTAACCCCTTACGTTTTTTTCGATATTTTCGACATACTAACCCCTTACGTTTTTTTCGATATTTTCGACATACTAACCCCTTACGATTTTTTCGATATTTTCGACATACTAACCCCTTACGTTTTTTTCAATATTTTCGACATACGTTTTTTTCAGTATTTTCGACATACTAACCCCTTACGTTTTTTTCAATATTTTCGACATACTAACCCCTTACGTTTTTTTCAATATTTTCGACATACTAACCCCTTACGTTTTTTTCGATATTTTCGACATACTAACCCCTTACGTTTTTTTCGATATTTTCGACATACTAACCCCTTACGTTTTTTTCGATATTTTCGACATACTAACCCCTTACGTTTTTTTCGATATTTTCGACATACTAACCCCTTACGTTTTTTTCGATATTTTCGACATACTAACCCCTTACGTTTTTTTCGATATTTTCGACATACTAACCCCTTACGTTTTTTTCGATATTTTCGACATACTAACCCCTTACGATTTTTTCGATATTTTCGACATACTAACCCCTTACGTTTTTTTCAATATTTTCGACATACGTTTTTTTCAGTATTTTCGACATACTAACCCCTTACGTTTTTTTTGATATTTTCGACATACTAACCCCTTACGTTTTTTTCGATATTTTCGACATACTAACCCCTTACGTTTTTTTCGATATTTTCGACATACTAACCCCTTACGCTTTTTTTCAATATTTTCAACATACTAACCCCTTACGTTTTTTTCAATATTTTCGACATACTAACCCCTTACGATTTTTTCAATATTTTCGACATACTAACCCTTTACGGTTTTTTCGATATTTTCGACATACTAACCCCTTACGTTTTTTTCGATATTTTCGACATACTAACCCCTTACGTTTTTTTCGATATTTTCGACATACTAACCCCTTACGATTTTTTCGATATTTTCGACATACTAACCCCTTACGTTTTTTTCGATATTTTCGACATACTAACCCCTTACGTTTTTTTCAATATTTTCGACATACTAACCCCTTACGTTTTTTTCAATATTTTCGACATACTAACCCCTTACGTTTTTTTCGATATTTTCGACATACTAACCCCTTACGTTTTTTTCAATATTTTCGACATACTCACCCCTTACGTTTTTTTCAATATTTTCGACATACTAACCCCTTACGTTTTTTTCAATATTTTCGACATACTAACCCCTTACGATTTTTTCGATATTTTCGACATACGTTTTTTTCAGTATTTTCGACATACTAACCCCTTACGTTTTTTTCAATATTTTCGACATACTAACCCCTTACGTTTTTTTCGATATTTTCGACATACTAACCCCTTACGTTTTTTTCAATATTTTCGACATACTAACCCCTTACGTTTTTTTCAATATTTTCGACATACTAACCCCTTACGTTTTTTTCGATATTTTCGACATACTAACCCCTTACGTTTTTTTCGATATTTTCGACATACGTTTTTTTCAGTATTTTCGACATACTAACCCCTTACGTTTTTTTCAATATTTTCGACATACTAACCCCTTACGTTTTTTTCGATATTTTCGACATACTAACCCCTTACGTTTTTTTCAATATTTTCGACATACGTTTTTTTCGATATTTTCGACATACTAACCCCTTACGTTTTTTTCGATATTTTCGACATACTAACCCCTTACGTTTTTTTCGATATTTTCGACATACTAACCCCTTACGTTTTTTTCAATATTTTCGACATACTAACCCCTTACGATTTTTTCAATATTTTCGACATACTAACCCCTTACGTTTTTTTCAATATTTTCGACATACTAACCCCTTACGTTTTTTTCAATATTTTCGACATACTAACCCCTTACGTTTTTTTCGATATTTTCGACATACTAACCCCTTACGTTTTTTTCGATATTTTCGACATACTAACCCCTTACGATTTTTTCGATATTTTCGACATACTAACCCCTTATGCCTTTTTTTCGATATTTTCGACATACTAACCCCTTACGTTTTTTTCAATATTTTCGACATACTAACCCCTTACGATTTTTTCGATATTTTCGACATACTAACCCCTTACGTTTTTTTCGATATTATCGACATACTAACCCCTTATGTGTTTTTTTGGACATTTTCGACATACTAACCCCTTACGTTTTTTTCGATATTTTCGACATACTAACCCCTTACGATTTTTTCGATATTTTCGACATACTAACCCCTTACGTTTTTTTCAATATTTTCGACATACGTTTTTTTCAGTATTTTCGACATACTAACCCCTTACGTTTTTTTCGATATTTTCGACATACTAACCCCTTACGTTTTTTTCGATATTTTCGACATACTAACCCCTTACGTTTTTTTCAATATTTTCGACATACTAACCCCTTACGTTTTTTTCGATATTTTCGACATACTAACCCCTTACGTTTTTTTCGATATTTTCGACATACTAACCCCTTACGTTTTTTTCGATATTTTCGACATACTAACCCCTTACGTTTTTTTCAATATTTTCGACATACTAACCCCTTACGTTTTTTTCAATATTTTCGACATACTAACCCCTTACGATTTTTTCGATATTTTCGACATACTAACCCCTTATGCCTTTTTTTCGATATTTTCGACATACTAACCCTTTACGTCTTTTTTTTGGACATTTTCGACATACTAACCCCTTACGTTTTTTTCAATATTTTCGACATACTAACCCCTTACGTTTTTTTCAATATTTTCGACATGCTCACCCCTTACGATTTTTTCAATATTTTCGACATGCTCACCCCTTACGATTTTTTCGATATTTTCGACATACTAACCCCTTACGTTTTTTTCGATATTTTCGACATACGTTTTTTTCAGTATTTTCGACATACTAACCCCTTACGTTTTTTTCAATATTTTCGACATACTAACCCCTTACGTTTTTTTCAATATTTTCGACATACGTTTTTTTCAGTATTTTCGACATACTAACCCCTTACGATTTTTTCGATATTTTCGACATACTAACCCCTTACGTCTTTTTTTTGGATATTTTCGACATACTAACCCCTTACGTTTTTTTCAATATTTTCGACATACTAACCCCTTACGTCTTTTTTTTGGATATTTTCGACATACTAACCCCTTACGTTTTTTTCGATATTTTCGACATACTAACCCCTTACGTTTTTTTCAGTATTTTCGACATACTAACCCCTTACGTTTTTTTCAATATTTTCGACATACTAACCCCTTACGTTTTTTTCAATATTTTCGACATACTAACCCCTTACGTTTTTTTCGATATTTTCGACATACTAACCCCTTACGTTTTTTTCGATATTTTCGACATACTAACCCCTTACGTTTTTTTTGATATTTTCGACATACTAACCCCTTACGTTTTTTTCGATATTTTCGACATACTAACCCCTTACGTTTTTTTCGATATTTTCGACATACTAACCCCTTACGCTTTTTTTCAATATTTTCAACATACTAACCCCTTACGTTTTTTTCAATATTTTCGACATACTAACCCCTTACGATTTTTTCAATATTTTCGACATACTAACCCTTTACGGTTTTTTCGATATTTTCGACATACTAACCCCTTACGTTTTTTTCGATATTTTCGACATACTAACCCCTTACGTTTTTTTCGATATTTTCGACATACTAACCCCTTACGATTTTTTCGATATTTTCGACATACTAACCCCTTACGTTTTTTTCGATATTTTCGACATACTAACCCCTTACGTTTTTTTCGATATTTTCGACATACTAACCCCTTACGTTTTTTTCAATATTTTCGACATACTAACCCCTTACGTTTTTTTCAATATTTTCGACATACTAACCCCTTACGTTTTTTTCGATATTTTCGACATACTAACCCCTTACGTTTTTTTCAATATTTTCGACATACTCACCCCTTACGTTTTTTTCAATATTTTCGACATACTAACCCCTTACGTTTTTTTCAATATTTTCGACATACTAACCCCTTACGATTTTTTCGATATTTTCGACATACGTTTTTTTCAGTATTTTCGACATACTAACCCCTTACGTTTTTTTCAATATTTTTGACATACTAACCCCTTACGTTTTTTTCGATATTTTCGACATACTAACCCCTTACGTTTTTTTCAATATTTTCGACATACTAACCCCTTACGTTTTTTTCAATATTTTCGACATACTAACCCCTTACGTTTTTTTCGATATTTTCGACATACTAACCCCTTACGTTTTTTTCGATATTTTCGACATACGTTTTTTTCAGTATTTTCGACATACTAACCCCTTACGTTTTTTTCAATATTTTCGACATACTAACCCCTTACGTTTTTTTCGATATTTTCGACATACTAACCCCTTACGTTTTTTTCGATATTTTCGACATACTAACCCCTTACGTTTTTTTCGATATTTTCGACATACTAACCCCTTACGTTTTTTTCAATATTTTCGACATACTAACCCCTTACGATTTTTTCAATATTTTCGACATACTAACCCCTTACGTTTTTTTCAATATTTTCGACATACTAACCCCTTACGTTTTTTTCAATATTTTCGACATACTAACCCCTTACGTTTTTTTCGATATTTTCGACATACTAACCCCTTACGTTTTTTCGATATTTTCGACATACTAACCCCTTATGCCTTTTTTTCGATATTTTCGACATACTAACCCCTTACGTTTTTTTCAATATTTTCGACATACTAACCCCTTACGATTTTTTCGATATTTTCGACATACTAACCCCTTACGTTTTTTTCGATATTATCGACATACTAACCCCTTATGTGTTTTTTTGGACATTTTCGACATACTAACCCCTTACGATTTTTTCGATATTTTCGACATACTAACCCCTTACGTTTTTTTCGATATTTTCGACATACTAACCCCTTACGTTTTTTTCGATATTTTCGACATACTAACCCCTTACGTTTTTTTCGATATTTTCGACATACTAACCCCTTACGATTTTTTCGATATTTTCGACATACTAACCCCTTACGTTTTTTTTCAATATTTTCGACATACGTTTTTTTCAGTATTTTCGACATACTAACCCCTTACGTTTTTTTCGATATTTTCGACATACTAACCCCTTACGTTTTTTTCGATATTTTCGACATACTAACCCCTTACGTTTTTTTCAATATTTTCGACATACTAACCCCTTACGTTTTTTTCGATATTTTCGACATACTAACCCCTTACGTTTTTTTCGATATTTTCGACATACTAACCCCTTACGTTTTTTTCGATATTTTCGACATACTAACCCCTTACGTTTTTTTCAATATTTTCGACATACTAACCCCTTACGTTTTTTCAATATTTTCGACATACTAACCCCTTACGTTTTTTTCAATATTTTCGACATACTAATCCCTTACGTTTTTTTTCGATATTTTCGACATACTAACCCCTTACGTTTTTTTCAATATTTTCGACATACTAACCCCTTACGTTTTTTCGATATTTTCGACATACTAACCCCTTACGTTTTTTTCAATATTTTCGACATACTAACCCCTTACGTTTTTTTCAATATTTTCGACATACTAACCCCTTACGATTTTTTCGATATTTTCGACATACTAACCCCTTATGCCTTTTTTTCGATATTTTCGACATACTAACCCTTTACGTCTTTTTTTTGGACATTTTCGACATACTAACCCCTTACGTTTTTTTCAATATTTTCGACATACTAATCCCTTACGTTTTTTTTCGATATTTTCGACATACTAACCCCTTACGTTTTTTTCAATATTTTCGACATACTAACCCCTTACGTTTTTTCGATATTTTCGACATACTAACCCCTTACGTTTTTTTCAATATTTTCGACATACTAACCCCTTACGTTTTTTTCAATATTTTCGACATACTAACCCCTTACGATTTTTTCGATATTTTCGACATACTAACCCCTTATGCCTTTTTTTCGATATTTTCGACATACTAACCCTTTACGTCTTTTTTTTGGACATTTTCGACATACTAACCCCTTACGTTTTTTTCAATATTTTCGACATACTAACCCCTTACGTTTTTTTCAATATTTTCGACATGCTCACCCCTTACGATTTTTTCAATATTTTCGACATGCTCACCCCTTACGATTTTTTCGATATTTTCGACATACGTTTTTTTCAGTATTTGACATACTAACCCCTTACGATTTTTTCGATATTTTCGACATACTAACCCCTTACGTCTTTTTTTTGGATATTTTCGACATACTAACCCCTTACGTTTTTTTCAATATTTTCGACATACGTTTTTTTCAGTATTTTCGACATACTAACCCCTTACGTTTTTTTCGATATTTTCGACATACTAACCCCTTACGTTTTTTTCGATATTTTCGACATACTAACCCCTTACGATTTTTTCGATATTTTCGACATACTAACCCCTTACGTTTTTTTCAATATTTTCGACATACGTTTTTTTCAGTATTTTCGACATACTAACCCCTTACGTTTTTTTCAATATTTTCGACATACTAACCCCTTACGTTTTTTTCGATATTTTCGACATACTAACCCCTTATGCCTTTTTTTCGATATTTTCGACATACTAACCCCTTACGTTTTTTTCGATATTTTCGACATACTAACCCCTTACGTTTTTTTCAATATTTTCGACATACTAACCCCTTACGTTTTTTTCAATATTTTCGACATACTAACCCCTTACGTTTTTTTCAATATTTTCGACATACTAACCCCTTACGCTTTTTTTCAATATTTTCAACATACTAACCCCTTACGTTTTTTTCAATATTTTCGACATACTAACCCCTTACGATTTTTTCAATATTTTCGACATACTAACCCTTTACGGTTTTTTCGATATTTTCGACATACTAACCCCTTACGTTTTTTTCGATATTTTCGACATACTAACCCCTTACGTTTTTTTCGATATTTTCGACATACTAACCCCTTACGATTTTTTCGATATTTTCGACATACTAACCCCTTACGTTTTTTTCGATATTTTCGACATACTAACCCCTTACGTTTTTTTCGATATTTTCGACATACTAACCCCTTACGTTTTTTTCAATATTTTCGACATACTAACCCCTTACGTTTTTTTCAATATTTTCGACATACTAACCCCTTACGTTTTTTTCAATATTTTCGACATACTAACCCCTTACGTTTTTTTCGATATTTTCGACATACTAACCCCTTACGTTTTTTTCAATATTTTCGACATACTAACCCCTTACGATTTTTTCGATATTTTCGACATACGTTTTTTTCAGTATTTTCGACATACTAACCCCTTACGTTTTTTTCAATATTTTCGACATACTAACCCCTTACGTTTTTTTCGATATTTTCGACATACTAACCCCTTACGTTTTTTTCAATATTTTCGACATACTAACCCCTTACGTTTTTTTCAATATTTTCGACATACTAACCCCTTACGTTTTTTTCGATATTTTCGACATACTAACCCCTTACGTTTTTTTCGATATTTTCGACATACGTTTTTTTCAGTATTTTCGACATACTAACCCCTTACGTTTTTTTCAATATTTTCGACATACTAACCCCTTACGTTTTTTTCGATATTTTCGACATACTAACCCCTTACGTTTTTTCAATATTTTCGACATACGTTTTTTTCGATATTTTCGACATACTAACCCCTTACGTTTTTTTCGATATTTTCGACATACTAACCCCTTACGATTTTTTCGATATTTTCGACATACTAACCCCTTACGTTTTTTTCAATATTTTCGACATACTAACCCCTTACGTTTTTTTCGATATTTTCGACATACTAACCCCTTACGTTTTTTTCAATATTTTCGACATACTAACCCCTTACGATTTTTTCAATATTTTCGACATACTAACCCCTTACGTTTTTTTCAATATTTTCGACATACTAACCCCTTACGTTTTTTTCAATATTTTCGACATACTAACCCCTTACGTTTTTTTCGATATTTTCGACATACTAACCCCTTACGTTTTTTTCGATATTTTCGACATACTAACCCCTTACGATTTTTTCGATATTTTCGACATACTAACCCCTTATGCCTTTTTTTCGATATTTTCGACATACTAACCCCTTACGTTTTTTTCGATATTTTCGACATACTAACCCCTTACGTTTTTTTCAATATTTTCGACATACTAACCCCTTACGTTTTTTTCAATATTTTCGACATACTAACCCCTTACGTTTTTTTCAATATTTTCGACATACTAACCCCTTACGTTTTTTTCAATATTTTCGACATACTAACCCCTTACGATTTTTTCGATATTTTCGACATACTAACCCCTTACGTTTTTTTCGATATTATCGACATACTAACCCCTTATGTGTTTTTTTGGACATTTTCGACATACTAACCCCTTACGATTTTTTCGATATTTTCGACATACTAACCCCTTACGTTTTTTTCGATATTTTCGACATACTAACCCCTTACGTTTTTTTCGATATTTTCGACATACTAACCCCTTACGTTTTTTTCGATATTTTCGACATACTAACCCCTTACGATTTTTTCGATATTTTCGACATACTAACCCCTTACGTTTTTTTCAATATTTTCGACATACGTTTTTTTCAGTATTTTCGACATACTAACCCCTTACGTTTTTTTCGATATTTTCGACATACTAACCCCTTACGTTTTTTTCGATATTTTCGACATACTAACCCCTTACGTTTTTTTCAATATTTTCGACATACTAACCCCTTACGTTTTTTTCGATATTTTCGACATACTAACCCCTTACGTTTTTTTCGATATTTTCGACATACTAACCCCTTACGTTTTTTTCGATATTTTCGACATACTAACCCCTTACGTTTTTTTCAATATTTTCGACATACTAACCCCTTACGTTTTTTCAATATTTTCGACATACTAACCCCTTACGTTTTTTTCAATATTTTCGACATACTAATCCCTTACGTTTTTTTTCGATATTTTCGACATACTAACCCCTTACGTTTTTTTCAATATTTTCGACATACTAACCCCTTACGTTTTTTCGATATTTTCGACATACTAACCCCTTACGTTTTTTTCAATATTTTCGACATACTAACCCCTTACGTTTTTTTCAATATTTTCGACATACTAACCCCTTACGATTTTTTCGATATTTTCGACATACTAACCCTTTACATCTTTTTTTTGGACATTTTCGACATACTAACCCCTTACGTTTTTTTCAATATTTTCGACATACTAACCCCTTACGTTTTTTTCAATATTTTCGACATGCTCACCCCTTACGATTTTTTCAATATTTTCGACATGCTCACCCCTTACGATTTTTTCGATATTTTCGACATACTAACCCCTTACGTTTTTTTCGATATTTTCGACATAGGTTTTTTTCAATATTTTCGACATACTAACCCCTTACGTTTTTTTCAATATTTTCGACATACTAACCCCTTACGTTTTTTTCAATATTTTCGACATACGTTTTTTTCAGTATTTTCGACATACTAACCCCTTACGATTTTTTCGATATTTTCGACATACTAACCCCTTACGTCTTTTTTTTGGATATTTTCGACATACTAACCCCTTATGTCTTTTTTTGGACATTTACGACATACTAACCCCTTATGCGTTTTTTTCGACATTTACGACATACTAACCCCTTATGCCTTTTTTTCGATATTTTCGACATACTAACCCCTTACGTCTTTTTTTTGGACATTTTCGACATACTAACCCCTTACGTTTTTTTCGGATATTTTCGACATACTAACCCCTTACGATTTTTTCGATATTTTCGACATACTAACCCCTTACGTTTTTTTCGATATTTTCGACATACTAACCCCTTACGTTTTTTTCGATATTTTCGACATACTAACCCCTTACGTTTTTTTCGATATTTTCGACATACTAACCCCTTATGCCTTTTTTTCGATATTTTCGACATACTAACCCCTTACGTTTTTTTCGATATTTTCGACATACTAACCCCTTACGTTTTTTTCAATATTTTCGACATACTAACCCCTTACGTTTTTTTCAATATTTTCAACATACTAACCCCTTACGTTTTTTTCAATATTTTCGACATACTAACCCCTTACGTTTTTTTCAATATTTTCGACATACTAACCCCTTACGATTTTTTCGATATTTTCGACATACTAACCCCTTACGTTTTTTTCAATATTTTCGACATACGTTTTTTTCAGTATTTTCGACATACTAACCCCTTACGTTTTTTTCAATATTTTCGACATACTAACCCCTTACGTTTTTTTCGATATTTTCGACATACTAACCCCTTACGTTTTTTTCGATATTTTCGACATACTAACCCCTTACCTTTTTTTCGATATTTTCGACATACTAACCCCTTACGTTTTTTTCAATATTTTCGACATACTAACCCCTTACGTTTTTTTCGATATTTTCGACATACTAACCCCTTACGTTTTTTTCGATATTTTTGACATACTAACCCCTTACGTTTTTTTCGATATTTTCGACATACTAACCCCTTACGTTTTTTTCAATATTTTCGACATACTAACCCCTTACGTTTCTTCAATATTTTCGACATACTAACCCCTTACGTTTTTTTCAATATTTTCGACATACTAATCCCTTACGTTTTTTTCGATATTTTCGACATACTAACCCCTTACGTTTTTTTCAATATTTTCGACATACTAACCCCTTACGTTTTTTCGATATTTTCGACATACTAACCCCTTACGTTTTTTTCAATATTTTCGACATACTAACCCCTTACGTTTTTTTCAATATTTTCGACATACTAACCCCTTACGATTTTTTCGATATTTTCGACATACTAACCCCTTATGCCTTTTTTTCGATATTTTCGACATACTAACCCTTTACGTCTTTTTTTTGGACATTTTCGACATAGTAACCCCTTACGTTTTTTTCAATATTTTCGACATACTAACCCCTTACGTTTTTTTCAATATTTTCGACATGCTCACCCCTTACGATTTTTTCAATATTTTCGACATGCTCACCCCTTACGATTTTTTCGATATTTTCGACATACTAACCCCTTACGTTTTTTTCGATATTTTCGACATACGTTTTTTTCAGTATTTTCGACATACTAACCCCTTACGTTTTTTTCAATATTTTCGACATACTAACCCCTTACGTTTTTTTCGGATATTTTCGACATACTAACCCCTTACGATTTTTTCGATATTTTCGACATACTAACCCCTTACGTTTTTTTCGATATTTTCGACATACTAACCCCTTACGTTTTTTTCGATATTTTCGACATACTAACCCCTTATGCCTTTTTTTCGATATTTTCGACATACTAACCCCTTACGTTTTTTTCGATATTTTCGACATACTAACCCCTTACGTTTTTTTCGATATTTTCGACATACTAACCCCTTACGATTTTTTCGATATTTTCGACATACTAACCCCTTACGTTTTTTTCAATATTTTCGACATACGTTTTTTTCAGTATTTTCGACATACTAACCCCTTACGTTTTTTTCGATATTTTCGACATACTAACCCCTTACGTTTTTTTCGATATTTTCGACATACTAACCCCTTACCTTTTTTTCGATATTTTCGACATACTAACCCCTTACGTTTTTTTCAATATTTTCGACATACTAACCCCTTACGTTTTTTTCGATATTTTCGACATACTAACCCCTTACGTTTTTTTCGATATTTTCGACATACTAACCCCTTACGTTTTTTTCGATATTTTCGACATACTAACCCCTTACGATTTTTTCGATATTTTCGACATACTAACCCTTACGTTTTTTTCAATATTTTCGACATACGTTTTTTTCAGTATTTTCGACATACTAACCCCTTACGTTTTTTTCAATATTTTCGACATACTAACCCCTAACGTTTTTTTCAATATTTTCGACATACTAACCCCTTACGTTTTTTTCGATATTTTCGACATACTAACCCCTTACGTTTTTTTCGATATTTTCGACATACTAACCCCTTACGTTTTTTTTGATATTTTCGACATACTAACCCCTTACGTTTTTTTCGATATTTTCGACATACTAACCCCTTACGTTTTTTTCGATATTTTCGACATACTAACCCCTTACGCTTTTTTTCAATATTTTCAACATACTAACCCCTTACGTTTTTTTCAATATTTTCGACATACTAACCCCTTACGATTTTTTCAATATTTTCGACATACTAACCCTTTACGGTTTTTTCGATATTTTCGACATACTAACCCCTTACGTTTTTTTCGATATTTTCGACATACTAACCCCTTACGTTTTTTTCGATATTTTCGACATACTAACCCCTTACGATCTTTTCGATCTTTTCGACATACTAACCCCTTACGTTTTTTTCGATATTTTCGACATACTAACCCCTTACGTTTTTTTCGATATTTTCGACATACTAACCCCTTACGTTTTTTTCAATATTTTCGACATACTAACCCCTGACGTTTTTTTCAATATTTTCGACATACTAACCCCTTACGTTTTTTTCAATATTTTCGACATACTAACCCCTTACGTTTTTTTCGATATTTTCGACATACTAACCCCTTACGTTTTTTTCAATATTTTCGACATACTCACCCCTTACGTTTTTTTCAATATTTTCGACATACTAACCCCTTACGTTTTTTTCAATATTTTCGACATACTAACCCCTTACGATTTTTTCGATATTTTCGACATACGTTTTTTTCAGTATTTTCGACATACTAACCCCTTACGTTTTTTTCAATATTTTCGACATACTAACCCCTTACGTTTTTTTCGATATTTTCGACATACTAACCCCTTACGTTTTTTTCAATATTTTCGACATACTAACCCCTTACGTTTTTTTCAATATTTTCGACATACTAACCCCTAACGTTTTTTTCGATATTTTCGACATACTAACCCCTTACGTTTTTTTCGATATTTTCGACATACGTTTTTTTCAGTATTTTCGACATACTAACCCCTTACGTTTTTTTCAATATTTTCGACATACTAACCCCTTACGTTTTTTTCGATATTTTCGACATACTAACCCCTTACGTTTTTTTCAATATTTTCGACATACGTTTTTTTCGATATTTTCGACATACTAACCCCTTACGTTTTTTTCGATATTTTCGACATACTAACCCCTTACGTTTTTTTCGATATTTTCGACATACTAACCCCTTACGTTTTTTTCAATATTTTCGACATACTAACCCCTTACGATTTTTTCAATATTTTCGACATACTAACCCCTTACGTTTTTTTCAATATTTTCGACATACTAACCCCTTACGTTTTTTTCAATATTTTCGACATACTAACCCCTTACGTTTTTTTCGATATTTTCGACATACTAACCCCTTACGTTTTTTTCGATATTTTCGACATACTAACCCCTTACGATTTTTTCGATATTTTCGACATACTAACCCCTTATGCCTTTTTTTCGATATTTTCGACATACTAACCCCTTACGTTTTTTTCGATATTTTCGACATACTAACCCCTTACGTTTTTTTCAATATTTTCGACATACTAACCCCTTACGTTTTTTTCAATATTTTCGACATACTAACCCCTTACGTTTTTTTCAATATTTTCGACATACTAACCCCTTACGTTTTTTTCAATATTTTCGACATACTAACCCCTTACGATTTTTTCGATATTTTCGACATACTAACCCCTTACGTTTTTTTCGATATTATCGACATACTAACCCCTTATGTGTTTTTTTGGACATTTTCGACATACTAACCCCTTACGATTTTTTCGATATTTTCGACATACTAACCCCTTACGTTTTTTTCGATATTTTCGACATACTAACCCCTTACGTTTTTTTCGATATTTTCGACATACTAACCCCTTACGTTTTTTTCGATATTTTCGACATACTAACCCCTTACGATTTTTTCGATATTTTCGACATACTAACCCCTTACGTTTTTTTCAATATTTTCGACATACGTTTTTTTCAGTATTTTCGACATACTAACCCCTTACGTTTTTTTCGATATTTTCGACATACTAACCCCTTACGTTTTTTTCGATATTTTCGACATACTAACCCCTTACGTTTTTTTCAATATTTTCGACATACTAACCCCTTACGTTTTTTTCGATATTTTCGACATACTAACCCCTTACGTTTTTTTCGATATTTTCGACATACTAACCCCTTACGTTTTTTTCGATATTTTCGACATACTAACCCCTTACGTTTTTTTCAATATTTTCGACATACTAACCCCTTACGTTTTTTCAATATTTTCGACATACTAACCCCTTACGTTTTTTTCAATATTTTCGACATACTAATCCCTTACGTTTTTTTTCGATATTTTCGACATACTAACCCCTTACGTTTTTTTCAATATTTTCGACATACTAACCCCTTACGTTTTTTCGATATTTTCGACATACTAACCCCTTACGTTTTTTTCAATATTTTCGACATACTAACCCCTTACGTTTTTTTCAATATTTTCGACATACTAACCCCTTACGATTTTTTCGATATTTTCGACATACTAACCCCTTATGCCTTTTTTTCGATATTTTCGACATACTAACCCTTTACGTCTTTTTTTTGGACATTTTCGACATACTAACCCCTTACGTTTTTTTCAATATTTTCGACATACTAACCCCTTACGTTTTTTTCAATATTTTCGACATGCTCACCCCTTACGATTTTTTCAATATTTTCGACATGCTCACCCCTTACGATTTTTTCGATATTTTCGACATACTAACCCCTTACGTTTTTTTCGATATTTTCGACATACGTTTTTTTCAGTATTTTCGACATACTAACCCCTTACGTTTTTTTCAATATTTTCGACATACTAACCCCTTACGTTTTTTTCAATATTTTCGACATACTAACCCCTTACGATTTTTTCGATATTTTCGACATACTAACCCCTTACGTCTTTTTTTTGGATATTTTCGACATACTAACCCCTTATGTCTTTTTTTGGACATTTACGACATACTAACCCCTTATGCGTTTTTTTCGACATTTACGACATACTAACCCCTTATGCCTTTTTTTCGATATTTTCGACATACTAACCCCTTACGTCTTTTTTTTGGACATTTTCGACATACTAACCCCTTACGTTTTTTTCGGATATTTTCGACATACTAACCCCTTACGATTTTTTCGATATTTTCGACATACTAACCCCTTACGTTTTTTTCGATATTTTCGACATACTAACCCCTTACGTTTTTTTCGATATTTTCGACATACTAACCCCTTACGTTTTTTTCGATATTTTCGACATACTAACCCCTTATGCCTTTTTTTCGATATTTTCGACATACTAACCCCTTACGTTTTTTTCGATATTTTCGACATACTAACCCCTTACGTTTTTTTCAATATTTTCGACATACTAACCCCTTACGTTTTTTTCAATATTTTCAACATACTAACCCCTTACGTTTTTTTCAATATTTTCGACATACTAACCCCTTACGTTTTTTTCAATATTTTCGACATACTAACCCCTTACGATTTTTTCAATATTTTCGACATACTAACCCCTTACGTTTTTTTCGATATTTTCGACATATGTTTTTTTCAGTATTTTCGACATACTAACCCCTTACGTTTTTTTCGATATTTTCGACATACTAACCCCTTACGTTTTTTTCAATATTTTCGACATACTAACCCCTTACGATTTTTTCAATATTTTCGACATACTAACCCCTTACGTTTTTTTCGATATTTTCGACATATGTTTTTTTCAGTATTTTCGACATACTAACCCCTTACGTTTTTTTCGATATTTTCGACATACTAACCCCTTACGTTTTTTTCGATATTTTCGACATACTAACCCCTTACGTTTTTTTCGATATTTTCGACATACTAACCCCTTACGATTTTTTCGATATTTTCGACATACTAACCCCTTACGTTTTTTTCAATATTTTCGACATACGTTTTTTTCAGTATTTTCGACATACTAACCCCTTACGTTTTTTTCAATATTTTCGACATACTAACCCCTTACGTTTTTTTCGATATTTTCGACATACTAACCCCTTACGTTTTTTTCGATATTTTCGACATACTAACCCCTTACCTTTTTTTCGATATTTTCGACATACTAACCCCTTACGTTTTTTTCAATATTTTCGACATACTAACCCCTTACGTTTTTTTCGATATTTTCGACATACTAACCCCTTACGTTTTTTTCGATATTTTTGACATACTAACCCCTTACGTTTTTTTCGATATTTTCGACATACTAACCCCTTACGTTTTTTTCAATATTTTCGACATACTAACCCCTTACGTTTCTTCAATATTTTCGACATACTAACCCCTTACGTTTTTTTCAATATTTTCCACATACTAATCCCTTACGTTTTTTTCGATATTTTCGACATACTAACCCCTTACGTTTTTTTCAATATTTTCGACATACTAACCCCTTACGTTTTTTCGATATTTTCGACATACTAACCCCTTACGTTTTTTTCAATATTTTCGACATACTAACCCCTTACGTTTTTTTCAATATTTTCGACATACTAACCCCTTACGATTTTTTCGATATTTTCGACATACTAACCCCTTATGCCTTTTTTTCGATATTTTCGACATACTAACCCTTTACGTCTTTTTTTTGGACATTTTCGACATAGTAACCCCTTACGTTTTTTTCAATATTTTCGACATACTAACCCCTTACGTTTTTTTCAATATTTTCGACATGCTCACCCCTTACGATTTTTTCAATATTTTCGACATGCTCACCCCTTACGATTTTTTCGATATTTTCGACATACTAACCCCTTACGTTTTTTTCGATATTTTCGAAATACGTTTTTTTCAGTATTTTCGACATACTAACCCCTTACGTTTTTTTCAATATTTTCGACATACTAACCCCTTACGTTTTTTTCGGATATTTTCGACATACTAACCCCTTACGTTTTTTTCGATATTTTCGACATACTAACCCCTTACGTTTTTTTCGATATTTTCGACATACTAACCCCTTACGTTTTTTTCGATATTTTCGACATACTAACCCCTTACGTTTTTTTCGATATTTTCGACATACTAACCCCTTATGCCTTTTTTTCGATATTTTCGACATACTAACCCCTTACGTTTTTTTCAATATTTTCGACATACGTTTTTTTCAGTATTTTCGACATACTAACCCCTTACGTTTTTTTCAATATTTTCGACATACTAACCCCTTACGTTTTTTTCAATATTTTCGACATACTAACCCCTTACGTTTTTTTCGATATTTTCGACATACTAACCCCTTACGTTTTTTTCGATATTTTCGACATACTAACCCCTTACGATTTTTTCGATATTTTCGACATACTAACCCCTTACGTTTTATTCAATATTTTCGACATACGTTTTTTTCAGTATTTTCGACATACTAACCCCTTACGTTTTTTTCAATATTTTCGACATACTAACCCCTTACGTTTTTTTCAATATTTTCGACATACTAACCCCTTACGTTTTTTTCCATATTTTCGACATACTAACCCCTTACGTTTTTTTCGATATTTTCGACATACTAACCCCTTACGCTTTTTTTCAATATTTTCAACATACTAACCCCTTACGTTTTTTTCAATATTTTCGACATACTAACCCCTTACGATTTTTTCAATATTTTCGACATACTAACCCTTTACGGTTTTTTCGATATTTTCGACATACTAACCCCTTACGATTTTTTCGATATTTTCGACATACTAACCCCTTACGTTTTTTTCGATATTTTCGACATACTAACCCCTTACGTTTTTTTCGATATTTTCGACATACTAACCCCTTACGTTTTTTTCGACATAGTAACCCCTTACGTTTTTTTCAATATTTTCGACATACTAAGCCCTTACGTTTTTTTCAATATTTTCGACATACTAACCCCTTACGTTTTTTTCAATATTTTCGACATACTAACCCCTTACGTTTTTTTCGATATTTTCGACATACTCACCCCTTACGTTTTTTTCAATATTTTCGACATACTAACCCCTTACGTTTTTTTCAATATTTTCGACATACTAACCCCTTACGATTTTTTCGATATTTTCGACATACGTTTTTTTCAGTATTTTCGACATACTAACCCCTTACGTTTTTTTCAATATTTTCGACATACGTTTTTTTCAGTATTTTCGACATACTAACCCCTTACGTTTTTTTCAATATTTTCGACATACTAACCCCTTACGTTTTTTTCGATATTTTCGACATACTAACCCCTTAGGTTTTTTTCAATATTTTCGACATACTAACCCCTTACGTTTTTTTCAATATTTTCGACATACTAACCCCTTACGTTTTTTTCAATATCTTCGACATACTAACTAACCCCTTACGATTTTTTCAATATTTTCGACATACTAACCCCTTACGTTTTTTTCAATATTTTCGACATATAACCCCTTATGTGTTTTTTTGGACATTTTCGACATACTAACCTCTTACGTTTTTTTCGAGATTTTCGACATACTAACCCCTTACGATTTTTTCAATATTTTCGACATACTAACCCCTTACGTTTTTTTCAATATTTTCGACATACTAACCCCTTACGTTTTTTTCAATATTTTCAACATACTAACCCCTTACGTTTTTTTCAATATTTTCGACATACTAACCCCTTACGTTTTTTTCGATATTTTCGACATACTAACCCCTTACGTTTTTTTCGATATTTTCGACATACTAACCCCTTACGATTTTTTCGATATTTTCGACATACTAACCCCTTATGCCTTTTTTTCGATATTTTCGACATACTAACCCCTTACGTTTTTTTCGATATTTTCGACATACTAACCCCTTACGTTTTTTTCAATATTTTCGACATACTAACCCCTTACGTTTTTTTCAATATTTTCGACATACTAACCCCTTACGTTTTTTTCAATATTTTCGACATACTAACCCCTTACGTTTTTTTCAATATTTTCGACATACTAACCCCTTACGATTTTTTCGATATTTTCGACATACTAACCCCTTACGTTTTTTTCGATATTATCGACATACTAACCCCTTATGTGTTTTTTTGGACATTTTCGACATACTAACCCCTTACGATTTTTTCGATATTTTCGACATACTAACCCCTTACGTTTTTTTCGATATTTTCGACATACTAACCCCTTACGTTTTTTTCGATATTTTCGACATACTAACCCCTTACGTTTTTTTCGATATTTTCGACATACTAACCCCTTACGATTTTTTCGATATTTTCGACATACTAACCCCTTACGTTTTTTTCGATATTATCGACATACTAACCCCTTATGTGTTTTTTTGGACATTTTCGACATACTAACCCCTTACGTTTTTTTCGATATTTTCGACATACTAACCCCTTACGTTTTTTTCGATATTTTCGACATACTAACCCCTTACGATTTTTTCGATATTTTCGACATACTAACCCCTTACGTTTTTTTCAATATTTTCGACATACGTTTTTTTCAGTATTTTCGACATACTAACCCCTTACCTTTTTTTCGATATTTTCGACATACTAACCCCTTAGGTTTTTTTCAATATTTTCGACATACTAACCCCTTACGTTTTTTTCGATATTTTCGACATACTAACCCCTTACGTTTTTTTCAATATTTTCGACATACTAACCCCTTGCGTTTTTTTCGATATTTTCGACATACTAACCCCTTACGTTTTTTTCGATATTTTCGACATACTAACCCCTTACGTTTTTTTCGATATTTTCGACATACTAACCCCTTACGTTTTTTTCAATATTTTCGACATACTAACCCCTTACGTTTTTTTCAATATTTTCGACATACTAACCCCTTACGTTTTTTTCAATATTTTCGACATACTAACCCCTTACGATTTTTTCGATATTTTCGACATACTAACCCCTTACGTTTTTTTCGATATTATCGACATACTAACCCCTTATGTGTTTTTTTGGACATTTTCGACATACTAACCCCTTACGATTTTTTCGATATTTTCGACATACTAACCCCTTACGTTTTTTTCGATATTTTCGACATACTAACCCCTTACGTTTTTTTCGATATTTTCGACATACTAACCCCTTACGTTTTTTTCGATATTTTCGACATACTAACCCCTTACGATTTTTTCGATATTTTCGACATACTAACCCCTTACGTTTTTTTCGATATTATCGACATACTAACCCCTTATGTGTTTTTTTGGACATTTTCGACATACTAACCCCTTACGATTTTTTCGATATTTTCGACATACTAACCCCTTACGTTTTTTTCGATATTTTCGACATACTAACCCCTTACGTTTTTTTCGATATTTTCGACATACTAACCCCTTACGTTTTTTTCGATATTTTCGACATACTAACCCCTTACGATTTTTTCGATATTTTCGACATACTAACCCCTTACGTTTTTTTCAATATTTTCGACATACGTTTTTTTCAGTATTTTCGACATACTAACCCCTTACCTTTTTTTCGATATTTTCGACATACTAACCCCTTACGTTTTTTTCAATATTTTCGACATACTAACCCCTTACGTTTTTTTCGATATTTTCGACATACTAACCCCTTACGTTTTTTTCAATATTTTCGACATACTAACCCCTTGCGTTTTTTTCGATATTTTCGACATACTAACCCCTTACGTTTTTTTCGATATTTTCGACATACTAACCCCTTACGTTTTTTTCGATATTTTCGACATACTAACCCCTTACGTTTTTTTCGATATTTTCGACATACTAACCCCTTACGCTTTTTTTCAATATTTTCAACATACTAACCCCTTACGTTTTTTTCAATATTTTCGACATACTAACCCCTTACGATTTTTTCAATATTTTCGACATACTAACCCTTTACGTTTTTTTCGATATTTTCGACATACTAACCCCTTACGTTTTTTTCGATATTTTCGACATACTAACCCCTTACGTTTTTTTCGATATTTTCGACATACTAACCCCTTACGTTTTTTTCGATATTTTCGACATACTAACCCCTTACGATTTTTTCAATATTTTCGACATACTAACCCCTTACGATTTTTTCGATATTTTCGACATACTAACCCCTTACGTTTTTTTCAATATTTTCGACATACGTTTTTTTCAGTATTTTCGACATACTAACCCCTTACGTTTTTTTCGATATTTTCGACATACTAACCCCTTACGTTTTTTTCGATATTTTCGACATACTAACCCCTTACCTTTTTTTCGATATTTTCGACATACTAACCCCTTACGTTTTTTTCAATATTTTCGACATACTAACCCCTTACGTTTTTTTCGATATTTTCGAAATACTAACCCCTTACGTTTTTTTCGATATTTTCGACATACTAACCCCTTACGTTTTTTTCGATATTTTCGACATACTAACCCCTTACCTTTTTTTCAATATTTTCGACATACTAACCCCTTACGTTTTTTTCAATATTTTCGACATACTAACCCCTTACGTTTTTTTCGATATTTTCGACATACTAACCCCTTACGTTTTTTTCGATATTTTCGACATACTAACCCCTTACGTTTTTTTCAATATTTTCGACATACGTTTTTTTCAGTATTTTCGACATACTAACCCCTTACGTTTTTTTCAATATTTTCGACATACTAACCCCTTACGTTTTTTTCGATATTTTCGACATACTAACCCCTTACGTTTTTTTCGATATTTACGACATACTAACCCCTTACGATTTTTTCGATATTTTCGACATACTAACCCCTTACGTTTTTTTCAATATTTTCGACATACGTTTTTTTCAGTATTTTCGACATACTAACCCCTTACGTTTTTTTCAATATTTTCGACATACTAACCCCTTACGTTTTTTTCAATATTTTCGACATACTAACCCCTTACGATTTTTTCGATATTTTCGACATACTAACCCCTTACGTTTTTTTCGATATTATCGACATACTAACCCCTTATGTGTTTTTTTGGACATTTTCGACATACTAACCCCTTACGATTTTTTCGATATTTTCGACATACTAACCCCTTACGTTTTTTTCGATATTTTCGACATACTAACCCCTTACGTTTTTTTCGATATTTTCGACATACTAACCCCTTACGTTTTTTTCGATATTTTCGACATACTAACCCCTTACGATTTTTTCGATATTTTCGACATACTAACCCCTTACGTTTTTTTCAATATTTTCGACATACGTTTTTTTCAGTATTTTCGACATACGATTTTTTCAATATTTTCGACATACTAACCCCTTACGATTTTTTCAATATTTTCGACATACTAACCCCTTACGTTTTTTTCGATATTTTCGACATACTAACCGCTTACGTTTTTTTCGATATTTTCGACATACTAACCCCTTACGTTTTTTTCAATATTTTCGACATACTAACCCCTTACGTTTTTTTCAATATTTTCGACATACTAACCCCTTACGTTTTTTTCGATATTTTCGACATACTAACCCCTTACGTTTTTTTCGATATTTTCGACATACTAACCCCTTACGATTTTTTCGATATTTTCGACATACTAACCCCTTACGATTTTTTCGATATTTTCGACATACTAACCCCTTACGATTTTTTCGATATTTTCGACATACTAACCCCTTACGATTTTTTCGATATTTTCTACATACTAACCCCTTACGATTTTTTCGATATTTTCGACATACTAACCCCTTACGTTTTTTTCAATATTTTCGACATACTAACCCCTTACGTTTTTTTCAATATTTTCGACATACGTTTTTTTCAATATTTTCGACATACTAACCCCTCACGTTTTTTTCGATATTTTCGACATACTAACCCCTTACGTTTTTTTCAATATTTTCGACATACTAACCCCTTACGATTTTTTCAATATTTTCGACATACTAACCCTTTACGTTTTTTTCGATATTTTCGACATACTAACCCCTTACGTTTTTTTCGATATTTTCGACATACTAACCCCTTACGTTTTTTTCCATATTTTCGACATACTAACCCCTTACGATTTTTTCGATATTTTCGACATACTAACCCCTTACGTTTTTTTCAATATTTTCGACATACTAACCCCTTACGTTTTTTTCGATATTTTCGACATACTAACCCCTTACGTTTTTTTCGATATTTTCGACATACTAACCCCTTACGATTTTTTCAATATTTTCGACATACTAACCCCTTACGTTTTTTTCGATATTTTCGACATACTAACCCCTTACGTTTTTTTCGATATTATCGACATACTAACCCCTTATGTGTTTTTTTGGACATTTTCGACATACTAACACCTTACGTTTTTTTCAATATTTTCGACATGCTCACCCCTTACGTTTTTTTCAATATTTTCGACATACTAACCCCTTACGTTTTTTTCGATATTTTCGACATACTAACCCCTTACGTTTTTTTCAATATTTTCGACATACTAACCCCTTACGTTTTTTTCAATATTTTCGACATACTAACCCCTTACGTTTTTTTCAATATTTTCGACATGCTAACCCCTTACGTTTTTTTCAATATTTTCGACATGCTAACCCCTTACGTTTTTTTGAATATTTTCGACATACTAACCCCTTACGATTTTTTCAATATTTTCGACATACTAACCCCTTACGTTTTTTTCGATATTTTCGACATACTAACCCCTTACGTTTTTTTCAATATTTTCGACATACTAACCCCTTACGTTTTTTTCGATATTTTCGACATACTAACCCCTTACGTTTTTTTCGATATTTTCGACATACTAACCCCTTACGTTTTTTTCAATATTTTCGACATACTAACTCCTTACGTTTTTTTCGATATTTTCGACATACTAACCCCTTACGTTTTTTTCGATATTTTCGACATACTAACCCCTTACGTTTTTTTCAATATTTTCGACATACTAACCCCTTACGTTTTTTTCGATATTTTCGACATACTAACCCCTTACGTTTTTTTCGATATTTTCGACATACTAACCCCTTACGTTTTTTTCAATATTTTCGACATACGTTTTTTTCAGTATTTTCGACATACTAACCCCTTACGTTTTTTTCAATATTTTCGACATACTAACCCCTTACGTTTTTTTCAATATTTTCGACATACTAACCCCTTAGGTTTTTTTCGATATTTTCGACATACTAACCCCTTACGTTTTTTTCGATATTTTCGACATACTAACCCCTTACGATTTTTTCGATATTTTCGACATACTAACCCCTTACGTTTTATTCAATATTTTCGACATACGTTTTTTTCAGTATTTTCGACATACTAACCCCTTACGTTTTTTTCAATATTTTCGACATACTAACCCCTTACGTTTTTTTCGATATTTTCGACATACTAACCCCTTACGTTTTTTTCGATATTTTCGACATACTAACCCCTTACGTTTTTTTCGATATTTTCGACATACTAACCCCTTACGTTTTTTTCGATATTTTCGACATACTAACCCCTTACGTTTTTTTTGATATTTTCGACATACTAACCCCTTACGTTTTTTTCGATATTTTCGACATACTAACCCCTTACGTTTTTTTCGATATTTTCGACATACTAACCCCTTACGCTTTTTTTCAATATTTTCGACATACTAACCCCTTACGTTTTTTTCAATATTTTCGACATACTAACCCCTTACGATTTTTTCAATATTTTCGACATACTAACCCTTTACGGTTTTTTCGATATTTTCGACATACTAACCCCTTACGTTTTTTTCGATATTTTCGACATACTAACCCCTTACGTTTTTTTCGATATTTTCGACATACTAACCCCTTACGATTTTTTCGATATTTTCGACATACTAACCCCTTACGTTTTTTTCGATATTTTCGACATACTAACCCCTTACGTTTTTTTCGATATTTTCGACATACTAACCCCTTACGTTTTTTTCGACATACTAACCCCTTACGTTTTTTTCAATATTTTCGACATACTAAGCCCTTACGTTTTTTTCAATATTTTCGACATACTAACCCCTTACGTTTTTTTCAATATTTTCGACATACTAACCCCTTACGTTTTTTTCGATATTTTCGACATACTAACCCCTTACGTTTTTTTCAATATTTTCGACATACTCACCCCTTACGTTTTTTTCAATATTTTCGACATACTAACCCCTTACGTTTTTTTCAATATTTTCGACATACTAACCCCTTACGATTTTTTCGATATTTTCGACATACGTTTTTTTCAGTATTTTCGACATACTAACCCCTTACGTTTTTTTCAATATTTTCGACATACTAACCCCTTACGTTTTTTTCGATATTTTCGACATACGTTTTTTTCAGTATTTTCGACATACTAACCCCTTACGTTTTTTTCAATATTTTCGACATACTAACCCCTTACGTTTTTTTCGATATTTTCGACATACTAACCCCTTAGGTTTTTTTCAATATTTTCGACATACTAACCCCTTACGTTTTTTTCAATATTTTCGACATACTAACCCCTTACGTTTTTTTCAATATCTTCGACATACTAACTAACCCCTTACGATTTTTTCAATATTTTCGACATACTAACCCCTTACGTTTTTTTCAATATTTTCGACATATAACCCCTTATGTGTTTTTTTGGACATTTTCGACATACTAACCTCTTACGTTTTTTTCGAGATTTTCGACATACTAACCCCTTACGATTTTTTCAATATTTTCGACATACTAACCCCTTACGTTTTTTTCAATATTTTCGACATACTAACCCCTTACGTTTTTTTCAATATTTTCGACATACTAACCCCTTACGTTTTTTTCAATATTTTCGACATACTAACCCCTTACGTTTTTTTCGATATTTTCGACATACTAACCCCTTACGTTTTTTTCGATATTTTCGACATACTAACCCCTTACGATTTTTTCGATATTTTCGACATACTAACCCCTTATGCCTTTTTTTCGATATTTTCGACATACTAACCCCTTACGTTTTTTTCGATATTTTCGACATACTAACCCCTTACGTTTTTTTCAATATTTTCGACATACTAACCCCTTACGTTTTTTTCAATATTTTCGACATACTAACCCCTTACGTTTTTTTCAATATTTTCGACATACTAACCCCTTACGTTTTTTTCAATATTTTCGACATACTAACCCCTTACGATTTTTTCGATATTTTCGACATACTAACCCCTTACGTTTTTTTCGATATTATCGACATACTAACCCCTTATGTGTTTTTTTGGACATTTTCGACATACTAACCCCTTACGATTTTTTCGATATTTTCGACATACTAACCCCTTACGTTTTTTTCGATATTTTCGACATACTAACCCCTTACGTTTTTTTCGATATTTTCGACATACTAACCCCTTACGTTTTTTTCGATATTTTCGACATACTAACCCCTTACGATTTTTTCGATATTTTCGACATACTAACCCCTTACGTTTTTTTCAATATTTTCGACATACGTTTTTTTCAGTATTTTCGACATACTAACCCCTTACGTTTTTTTCGATATTTTCGACATACTAACCCCTTACGTTTTTTTCGATATTTTCGACATACTAACCCCTTACCTTTTTTTCGATATTTTCGACATACTAACCCCTTACGTTTTTTTCAATATTTTCGACATACTAACCCCTTACGTTTTTTTCGATATTTTCGAAATACTAACCCCTTGCGTTTTTTTCGATATTTTCGACATACTAACCCCTTACGTTTTTTTCGATATTTTCGACATACTAACCCCTTACCTTTTTTTCGATATTTTCGACATACTAACCCCTTACGTTTTTTTCAATATTTTCGACATACTAACCCCTTACGTTTTTTTCGATATTTTCGAAATACTAACCCCTTGCGTTTTTTTCAATATTTTCGACATACTAACCCTTTACGGTTTTTTCGATATTTTCGACATACTAACCCCTTACGTTTTTTTCGATATTTTCGACATACTAACCCCTTACGTTTTTTTCGATATTTTCGACATACTAACCCCTTACGATTTTTTCGATATTTTCGACATACTAACCCCTTACGTTTTTTTCGATATTTTCGACATACTAACCCCTTACGTTTTTTTCGATATTTTCGACATACTAACCCCTTACGTTTTTTTCAATATTTTCGACATACTAACCCCTTACGTTTTTTTCAATATTTTCGACATACTAACCCCTTACGTTTTTTTCAATATTTTCGACATACTAACCCCTTACGTTTTTTTCGATATTTTCGACATACTAACCCCTTACGTTTTTTTCAATATTTTCGACATACTCACCCCTTACGTTTTTTTCAATATTTTCGACATACTAACCCCTTACGTTTTTTTCAATATTTTCGACATACTAACCCCTTACGATTTTTTCGATATTTTCGACATAGGTTTTTTTCAGTATTTTCGACATACTAACCCCTTACGTTTTTTTCAATATTTTCAACATACTAACCCCTTACGTTTTTTTCAATATTTTCGACATACTAACCCCTTACGATTTTTTCAATATTTTCGACATACTAACCCTTTACGGTTTTTTCGATATTTTCGACATACTAACCCCTTACGTTTTTTTCGATATTTTCGACATACTAACCCCTTACGTTTTTTTCGATATTTTCGACATACTAACCCCTTACGATTTTTTCGATATTTTCGACATACTAACCCCTTACGTTTTTTTCGATATTTTCGACATACTAACCCCTTACGTTTTTTTCGATATTTTCGACATACTAACCCCTTACGTTTTTTTCAATATTTTCGACATACTAACCCCTTACGTTTTTTTCAATATTTTCGACATACTAACCCCTTACGTTTTTTTCAATATTTTCGACATACTAACCCCTTACGTTTTTTTCGATATTTTCGACATACTAACCCCTTACGTTTTTTTCAATATTTTCGACATACTCACCCCTTACGTTTTTTTCAATATTTTCGACATACTAACCCCTTACGTTTTTTTCAATATTTTCGACATACTAACCCCTTACGATTTTTTCGATATTTTCGACATACGTTTTTTTCAGTATTTTCGACATACTAACCCCTTACGTTTTTTTCAATATTTTCGACATACTAACCCCTTACGTTTTTTTCGATATTTTCGACATACTAACCCCTTACGTTTTTTTCAATATTTTCGACATACTAACCCCTTACGTTTTTTTCAATATTTTCGACATACTAACCCCTTACGTTTTTTTCGATATTTTCGACATACTAACCCCTTACGTTTTTTTCGATATTTTCGACATACGTTTTTTTCAGTATTTTCGACATACTAACCCCTTACGTTTTTTTCAATATTTTCGACATACTAACCCCTTACGTTTTTTTCGATATTTTCGACATACTAACCCCTTACGTTTTTTTCAATATTTTCGACATACGTTTTTTTCGATATTTTCGACATACTAACCCCTTACGTTTTTTTCGATATTTTCGACATACTAACCCCTTACGTTTTTTTCGATATTTTCGACATACTAACCCCTTACGTTTTTTTCGATATTTTCGACATACTAACCCCTTACGTTTTTTTCAATATTTTCGACATACTAACCCCTTACGTTTTTTTCAATATTTTCGACATACTAACCCCTTACGTTTTTTTCAATATTTTCGACATACTAACCCCTTACGTTTTTTTCAATATCTTCGACATACTAACTAACCCCTTACGATTTTTTCAATATTTTCGACATACTAACCCCTTACGTTTTTTTCAATATTTTCGACATATAACCCCTTATGTGTTTTTTTGGACATTTTCGACATACTAACCTCTTACGTTTTTTTCGAGATTTTCGACATACTAACCCCTTACGATTTTTTCAATATTTTCGACATACTAACCCCTTACGTTTTTTTCAATATTTTCGACATACTAACCCCTTACGTTTTTTTCAATATTTTCGACATACTAACCCCTTACGTTTTTTTCAATATTTTCGACATACTAACCCCTTACGTTTTTTTCGATATTTTCGACATACTAACCCCTTACGTTTTTTTCGATATTTTCGACATACTAACCCCTTACGATTTTTTCGATATTTTCGACATACTAACCCCTTATGCCTTTTTTTCGATATTTTCGACATACTAACCCCTTACGTTTTTTTCGATATTTTCGACATACTAACCCCTTACGTTTTTTTCAATATTTTCGACATACTAACCCCTTACGTTTTTTTCAATATTTTCGACATACTAACCCCTTACGTTTTTTTCAATATTTTCGACATACTAACCCCTTACGTTTTTTTCAATATTTTCGACATACTAACCCCTTACGATTTTTTCGATATTTTCGACATACTAACCCCTTACGTTTTTTTCGATATTATCGACATACTAACCCCTTATGTGTTTTTTTGGACATTTTCGACATACTAACCCCTTACGATTTTTTCGATATTTTCGACATACTAACCCCTTACGTTTTTTTCGATATTTTCGACATACTAACCCCTTACGTTTTTTTCGATATTTTCGACATACTAACCCCTTACGTTTTTTTCGATATTTTCGACATACTAACCCCTTACGATTTTTTCGATATTTTCGACATACTAACCCCTTACGTTTTTTTCAATATTTTCGACATACGTTTTTTTCAGTATTTTCGACATACTAACCCCTTACGTTTTTTTCGATATTTTCGACATACTAACCCCTTACGTTTTTTTCGATATTTTCGACATACTAACCCCTTACCTTTTTTTCGATATTTTCGACATACTAACCCCTTACGTTTTTTTCAATATTTTCGACATACTAACCCCTTACGTTTTTTTCGATATTTTCGAAATACTAACCCCTTGCGTTTTTTTCGATATTTTCGACATACTAACCCCTTACGTTTTTTTCGATATTTTCGACATACTAACCCCTTACGTTTTTTTCAATATTTTCGACATACTAACCCCTTACGTTTTTTTCAATATTTTCGACATACTAACCCCTTACATTTTTTTCGATATTTTCGACATACTAACCCCTTACGTTTTTTTCGATATTTTCGACATACTAACCCCTTACGTTTTTTTCGATATTTTCGACATACTAACCCCTTACGTTTTTTTCAATATTTTCGACATACGTTTTTTTCAGTATTTTCGACATACTAACCCCTTACGTTTTTTTCAATATTTTCGACATACTAACCCCTTACGTTTTTTTCAATATTTTCGACATACTAACCCCTTACGTTTTTTTCGATATTTTCGACATACTAACCCCTTACGTTTTTTTCGATATTTTCGACATACTAACCCCTTACGATTTTTTCGATATTTTCGACATACTAACCCCTTACGTTTTTTTCAATATTTTCGACATACGTTTTTTTCAGTATTTTCGACATACTAACCCCTTACGTTTTTTTCAATATTTTCGACATACTCACCCCTTACGTTTTTTTCAATATTTTCGACATACTCACCCCTTACGTTTTTTTCAATATTTTCGACATATTAACCCCTTACGTTTTTTTCAATATTTTCGACATACTAACCCCTTACGATTTTTTCGATATTTTCGACATACGTTTTTTTCAGTATTTTCGACATACTAACCCCTTACGTTTTTTTCAATATTTTCGACATACTAACCCCTTACGTTTTTTTCGATATTTTCGACATACTAACCCCTTACGTTTTTTTCAATATTTTCGACATACTAACCCCTTACGTTTTTTTCAATATTTTCGACATACTAACCCCTTACGTTTTTTTCGATATTTTCGACATACTAACCCCTTACGTTTTTTTCGATATTTTCGACATACTAACCCCTTACGTTTTTTTCGATATTTTCGACATACTAACCCCTTACGCTTTTTTTCAATATTTTCAACATACTAACCCCTTACGTTCTTTTCAATATTTTCGACATACTAACCCCTTACGATTTTTTCAATATTTTCGACATACTAACCCTTTACGGTTTTTTCGATATTTTCGACATACTAACCCCTTACGTTTTTTTCGATATTTTCGACATACTAACCCCTTACGTTTTTTTCGATATTTTCGACATACTAACCCCTTACGATTTTTTCGATATTTTCGACATACTAACCCCTTACGTTTTTTTCGATATTTTCGACATACTAACCCCTTACGTTTTTTTCGATATTTTCGACATACTAACCCCTTACGTTTTTTTCAATATTTTCGACATACTAACCCCTTACGTTTTTTTCAATATTTTCGACATACTAACCCCTTACGTTTTTTTCAATATTTTCGACATACTAACCCCTTACGTTTTTTTCGATATTTTCGACATACTAACCCCTTACGTTTTTTTCAATATTTTCGACATACTCACCCCTTACGTTTTTTTCAATATTTTCGACATACTAACCCCTTACGTTTTTTTCAATATTTTCGACATACTAACCCCTTACGATTTTTTCGATATTTTCGACATAGGTTTTTTTCAGTATTTTCGACATACTAACCCCTTACGTTTTTTTCAATATTTTCAACATACTAACCCCTTACGTTTTTTTCAATATTTTCGACATACTAACCCCTTACGATTTTTTCAATATTTTCGACATACTAACCCTTTACGGTTTTTTCGATATTTTCGACATACTAACCCCTTACGTTTTTTTCGATATTTTCGACATACTAACCCCTTACGTTTTTTTCGATATTTTCGACATACTAACCCCTTACGATTTTTTCGATATTTTCGACATACTAACCCCTTACGTTTTTTTCGATATTTTCGACATACTAACCCCTTACGTTTTTTTCGATATTTTCGACATACTAACCCCTTACGTTTTTTTCAATATTTTCGACATACTAACCCCTTACGTTTTTTTCAATATTTTCGACATACTAACCCCTTACGTTTTTTTCGATATTTTCGACATACTAACCCCTTACGTTTTTTTCGATATTTTCGACATACTCACCCCTTACGTTTTTTTCAATATTTTCGACATACTAACCCCTTACGTTTTTTTCAATATTTTCGACATACTAACCCCTTACGATTTTTTCGATATTTTCGACATACGTTTTTTTCAGTATTTTCGACATACTAACCCCTTACGTTTTTTTCAATATTTTCGACATACTAACCCCTTACGTTTTTTTCGATATTTTCGACATACTAACCCCTTACGTTTTTTTCAATATTTTCGACATACTAACCCCTTACGTTTTTTTCAATATTTTCGACATACTAACCCCTTACGTTTTTTTCGATATTTTCGACATACTAACCCCTTACGTTTTTTTCGATATTTTCGACATACGTTTTTTTCAGTATTTTCGACATACTAACCCCTTACGTTTTTTTCAAT
Organism: Urocampus carinirostris; assembly: GCF_059441175.1. NCBI lineage: Eukaryota > Metazoa > Chordata > Actinopteri > Syngnathiformes > Syngnathidae > Urocampus > Urocampus carinirostris. Next base: position 29,222,603 of record NC_142367.1, read on the forward strand.
ATTTTCGACATACTAACCCCTTACGTTTTTTTCGATATTTTCGACATACTAACCCCTTACGTTTTTTTCAATATTTTCGACATACGTTTTTTTCGATATTTTCGACATACTAACCCCTTACGTTTTTTTCGATATTTTCGACATACTAACCCCTTACGTTTTTTTCGATATTTTCGACATACTAACCCCTTACGTTTTTTTCGATATTTTCGACATACTAACCCCTTACGTTTTTTTCAATATTTTCGACATACTAACCCCTTACGTTTTTTTCAATATTTTCGACATACTAACCCCTTACGTTTTTTTCAATATTTTCGACATACTAACCCCTTACGATTTTTTCGATATTTTCGACATACTAACCCCTTACGTTTTTTTCGATATTATCGACATACTAACCCCTTATGTGTTTTTTTGGACATTTTCGACATACTAACCCCTTACGATTTTTTCGATATTTTCGACATACTAACCCCTTACGTTTTTTTCGATATTTTCGACATACTAACCCCTTACGTTTTTTTCGATATTTTCGACATACTAACCCCTTACGTTTTTTTCGATATTTTCGACATACTAACCCCTTACGATTTTTTCGATATTTTCGACATACTAACCCCTTACGTTTTTTTCAATATTTTCGACATACGTTTTTTTCAGTATTTTCGACATACTAACCCCTTACGTTTTTTTCGATATTTTCGACATACTAACCCCTTACGTTTTTTTCGATATTTTCGACATACTAACCCCTTACCTTTTTTTCGATATTTTCGACATACTAACCCCTTACGTTTTTTTCGATATTTTCGACATACTAACCCCTTACGTTTTTTTCGATATTTTCGACATACTAACCCCTTACGTTTTTTTCGATATTTTCGACATACTAACCCCTTACGTTTTTTTCAATATTTTCGACATACTAACCCCTTACGTTTTTTCAATATTTTCGACATACTAACCCCTTACGTTTTTTTCAATATTTTCGACATACTAATCCCTTACGTTTTTTTTCGATATTTTCGACATACTAACCCCTTACGTTTTTTTCCGATATTTTCGACATACTAACCCCTTACGTTTTTTCGATATTTTCGACATACTAACCCCTTACGTTTTTTTCAATATTTTCGACATACTAACCCCTTACGTTTTTTTCAATATTTTCGACATACTAACCCCTTACGATTTTTTCGATATTTTCGACATACTAACCCCTTATGCCTTTTTTTCGATATTTTCGACATACTAACCCTTTACGTCTTTTTTTTGGACATTTTCGACATACTAACCCCTTACGTTTTTTTCAATATTTTCGACATACTAACCCCTTACGTTTTTTTCAATATTTTCGACATGCTCACCCCTTACGATTTTTTCAATATTTTCGACATGCTCACCCCTTACGATTTTTTCGATATTTTCGACATACTAACCCCTTACGTTTTTTTCGATATTTTCGACATACGTTTTTTTCAGTATTTTCGACATACTAACCCCTTACGTTTTTTTCAATATTTTCGACATACTAACCCCTTACGTTTTTTTCAATATTTTCGACATACGTTTTTTTCAGTATTTTCGACATACTAACCCCTTACGATTTTTTCGATATTTTCGACATACTAACCCCTTACGTCTTTTTTTTGGATATTTTCGACATACTAACCCCTTATGTCTTTTTTTGGACATTTACGACATACTAACCCCTTATGCGTTTTTTTCGACATTTACGACATACTAACCCCTTACGTCTTTTTTTTGGACATTTTCGACATACTAACCCCTTACGTTTTTTTCGGATATTTTCGACATACTAACCCCTTACGATTTTTTCGATATTTTCGACATACTAACCCCTTACGTTTTTTTCGATATTTTCGACATACTAACCCCTTACGTTTTTTTCGATATTTTCGACATACTAACCCCTTACGTTTTTTTCGATATTTTCGACATACTAACCCCTTATGCCTTTTTTTCGATATTTTCGACATACTAACCCCTTACGTTTTTTTCGATATTTTCGACATACTAACCCCTTACGTTTTTTTCAATATTTTCGACATACTAACCCCTTACGTTTTTTTCAATATTTTCAACATACTAACCCCTTACGTTTTTTTCAATATTTTCGACATACTAACCCCTTACGTTTTTTTCAATATTTTCGACATACTAACCCCTTACGATTTTTTCAATATTTTCGACATACTAACCCCTTACGTTTTTTTCGATATTTTCGACATATGTTTTTTTCAGTATTTTCGACATACTAACCCCTTACGTTTTTTTCGATATTTTCGACATACTAACCCCTTACGTTTTTTTTCGATATTTTCGACATACTAACCCCTTACGTTTTTTTCGATATTTTCGACATACTAACCCCTTACGTTTTTTTCGATATTTTCGACATACTAACCCCTTACCTTTTTTTCGATATTTTCGACATACTAACCCCTTACCTTTTTTTCAATATTTTCGACATACTAACCCCTTACGTTTTTTTCGATATTTTCGACATACTAACCCCTTACGTTTTTTTCGATATTTTCGACATACTAACCCCTTACGTTTTTTTCGATATTTTCGACATACTAACCCCTTACGTTTTTTTCAATATTTTCGACATACTAACCCCTTACGTTTCTTCAATATTTTCGACATACTAACCCCTTACGTTTTTTTCAATATTTTCGACATACTAATCCCTTACGTTTTTTTCGATATTTTCGACATACTAACCCCTTACGTTTTTTTCAATATTTTCGACATACTAACCCCTTACGTTTTTTCGATATTTTCGACATACTAACCCCTTACGTTTTTTTCAATATTTTCGACATACTAACCCCTTACGTTTTTTTCAATATTTTCGACATACTAACCCCTTACGATTTTTTCGATATTTTCGACATACTAACCCCTTATGCCTTTTTTTCGATATTTTCGACATACTAACCCTTTACGTCTTTTTTTTGGACATTTTCGACATAGTAACCCCTTACGTTTTTTTCAATATTTTCGACATACTAACCCCTTACGTTTTTTTCAATATTTTCGACATGCTCACCCCTTACGATTTTTTCAATATTTTCGACATGCTCACCCCTTACGATTTTTTCGATATTTTCGACATACTAACCCCTTACGTTTTTTTCGATATTTTCGACATACGTTTTTTTCAGTATTTTCGACATACTAACCCCTTACGTTTTTTTCAATATTTTCGACATACTAACCCCTTACGTTTTTTTCAATATTTTCGACATACGTTTTTTTCAGTATTTTCGACATACTAACCCCTTACGATTTTTTCGATATTTTCGACATACTAACCCCTTACGATTTTTTCGATATTTTCGACATACTAACCCCTTACGTTTTTTTCGATATTTTCGACATACTAACCCCTTACGTTTTTTTCAATATTTTTGACATACTAACCCCTTACGATTTTTTCAATATTTTCGACATACTAACCCCTTACGTTTTTTTCAATATTTTCGACATACGTTTTTTTCAGTATTTTCGACATACTAACCCCTTACGTTTTTTTCAATATTTTCGACATACTAACCCCTTACGTTTTTTTCGATATTTTCGACATACTAACCCCTTACGTTTTTTTCGATATTTTCGACATACTAACCCCTTACGTTTTTTTCAATATTTTCGACATACTAACCCCTTACGTTTTTTTCAATATTTTCGACATACTAACCCCTTACGTTTTTTTCAATATTTTCGACATACTAATCCCTTACGTTTTTTTCGATATTTCGACATACTAACCCCTTACGTTTTTTTCAATATTTTCGACATACGTTTTTTTCAGTATTTTCGACATACTAACCCCTTACGTTTTTTTCAATATTTTCGACATACTAACCCCTTACGTTTTTTTCAATATTTTCGACATACTAACCCCTTGCGTTTTTTTCGATATTTTCGACATACTAACCCCTTACGTTTTTTTCGATATTTTCGACATACTAACCCCTTACGTTTTTTTCGATATTTTCGACATACTAACCCCTTACGTTTTTTTCGATATTTTCGACATACTAACCCCTTACGCTTTTTTTCAATATTTTCAACATACTAACCCCTTACGTTTTTTTCAATATTTTCGACATACTAACCCCTTACGATTTTTTCAATATTTTCGACATACTAACCCTTTACGTTTTTTTCGATATTTTCGACATACTAACCCCTTACGTTTTTTTCGATATTTTCGACATACTAACCCCTTACGTTTTTTTCGATATTTTCGACATACTAACCCCTTACGATTTTTTCGATATTTTCGACATACTAACCCCTTACATTTTTTTCAATATTTTCGACATACTAACCCCTTACGTTTTTTTCGATATTTTCGACATACTAACCCCTTACGTTTTTTTCGATATTTTCGACATACTAACCCCTTACGATTTTTTCAATATTTTCGACATACTAACCCCTTACGTTTTTTTCGATATTTTCGACATACTAACCCCTTACGTTTTTTTCGATATTATCGACATACTAACCCCTTATGTGTTTTTTTGGACATTTTCGACATACTAACCCCTTACGTTTTTTTCAATATTTTCGACATGCTCACCCCTTACGATTTTTTCGATTATTTTCGACATCCTCACCCCTTACGTTTTTTTCAGTATTTTCGACATACTAACCCCTTACGTTTTTTTCAATATTTTCGACATACTAACCCCTTACGTTTTTTTCAATATTTTCGACATGCTAACCCCTTACGTTTTTTTCAATATTTTCGACATGCTAACCCCTTACGTTTTTTTCAATATTTTCGACATACTAACCCCTTACGATTTTTTCAATATTTTCGACATACTAACCCCTTACGTTTTTTTCGATATTTTCGACATACTAACCCCTTACGTTTTTTTCAATATTTTCGACATACTAACCCCTTACGTTTTTTTCGATATTTTCGACATACTAACCCCTTACGTTTTTTTCAATATTTTCGACATACTAACCCCTTACGTTTTTTTCAATATTTTCGACATACTAACTCCTTACGTTTTTTTCGATATTTTCGACATACTAACCCCTTACGTTTTTTTCGATATTTTCGACATACTAACCCCTTACGTTTTTTTCAATATTTTCGACATACTAACCCCTTACGTTTTTTTCGATATTTTCGACATACTAACCCCTTACGTTTTTTTCGATATTTTCGACATACTAACCCCTTACGTTTTTTTCAATATTTTCGACATACGTTTTTTTCAGTATTTTCGACATACTAACCCCTTACGTTTTTTTCAATATTTTCGACATACTAACCCCTTACGTTTTTTTCAATATTTTCGACATACTAACCCCTTACGTTTTTTTCGATATTTTCGACATACTAACCCCTTACGTTTTTTTCGATATTTTCGACATACTAACCCCTTACGATTTTTTCGATATTTTCGACATACTAACCCCTTACGTTTTATTCAATATTTTCGACATACGTTTTTTTCAGTATTTTCGACATACTAACCCCTTACGTTTTTTTCAATATTTTCGACATACTAACCCCTTACGTTTTTTTCAATATTTTCGACATACTAACCCCTTACGTTTTTTTCGATATTTTCGACATACTAACCCCTTACGTTTTTTTCGATATTTTCGACATACTAACCCCTTACGTTTTTTTTGATATTTTCGACATACTAACCCCTTACGTTTTTTTCGATATTTTCGACATACTAACCCCTTACGTTTTTTTCGATATTTTCGACATACTAACCCCTTACGCTTTTTTTCAATATTTTCAACATACTAACCCCTTACGTTTTTTTCAATATTTTCGAAATACTAACCCCTTACGATTTTTTCAATATTTTCGACATACTAACCCCTTACGATTTTTTCGATATTTTCGACATACTAACCCCTTACGTTTTTTTCGATATTTTCGACATACTAACCCCTTACGTTTTTTTCGGAATTTTCGACATACTAACCCCTTACGTTTTTTTCGACATACTAACCCCTTACGTTTTTTTCAATATTTTCGACATACTAAGCCCTTACGTTTTTTTCAATATTTTCGACATACTAACCCCTTACGTTTTTTTCAATATTTTCGACATACTAACCCCTTACGTTTTTTTCGATATTTTCGACATACTAACCCCTTACGTTTTTTTCAATATTTTCGACATACTCACCCCTTACGTTTTTTTCAATATTTTCGACATACTAACCCCTTACGTTTTTTTCAATATTTTCGACATACTAACCCCTTACGTTTTTTTCAATATTTTCGACATACTAACCCCTTACGTTTTTTTCGATATTTTCGACATACTAACCCCTTACGTTTTTTTCAATATTTTCGACATACTCACCCCTTACGTTTTTTTCAATATTTTCGACATACTAACCCCTTACGTTTTTTTCAATATTTTCGACATACTAACCCCTTACGATTTTTTCGATATTTTCGACATACGTTTTTTTCAGTATTTTCGACATACTAACCCCTTACGTTTTTTTCAATATTTTCGACATACTAACCCCTTACGTTTTTTTCGATATTTTCGACATACTAACCCCTTACGTTTTTTTCGATATTTTCGACATACTAACCCCTTACGTTTTTTTTGATATTTTCGACATACTAACCCCTTACGTTTTTTTCGATATTTTCGACATACTAACCCCTTACGTTTTTTTCAATATTTTCGACATACTCACCCCTTACGTTTTTTTCAATATTTTCGACATACTAACCCCTTACGTTTTTTTCAATATTTTCGACATACTAACCCCTTACGATTTTTTCGATATTTTCGACATACGTTTTTTTCAGTATTTTCGACATACTAACCCCTTACGTTTTTTTCAATATTTTCGACATACTAACCCCTTACGTTTTTTTCGATATTTTCGACATACGTTTTTTTCAGTATTTTCGACATACTAACCCCTTACGTTTTTTTCAATATTTTCGACATACTAACCCCTTACGTTTTTTTCGATATTTTCGACATACTAACCCCTTAGGTTTTTTTCAATATTTTCGACATACTAACCCCTTACGTTTTTTTCAATATTTTCGACATACTAACCCCTTACGTTTTTTTCAATATCTTCGACATACTAACTAACCCCTTACGATTTTTTCAATATTTTCGACATACTAACCCCTTACGTTTTTTTCAATATTTTCGACATATAACCCCTTATGTGTTTTTTTGGACATTTTCGACATACTAACCTCTTACGTTTTTTTCGAGATTTTCGACATACTAACCCCTTACGATTTTTTCAATATTTTCGACATACTAACCCCTTACGTTTTTTTCAATATTTTCGACATACTAACCCCTTACGTTTTTTTCAATATTTTCGACATACTAACCCCTTACGTTTTTTTCAATATTTTCGACATACTAACCCCTTACGTTTTTTTCGATATTTTCGACATACTAACCCCTTACGTTTTTTTCGATATTTTCGACATACTAACCCCTTACGATTTTTTCGATATTTTCGACATACTAACCCCTTATGCCTTTTTTTCGATATTTTCGACATACTAACCCCTTACGTTTTTTTCGATATTTTCGACATACTAACCCCTTACGTTTTTTTCAATATTTTCGACATACTAACCCCTTACGTTTTTTTCAATATTTTCGACATACTAACCCCTTACGTTTTTTTCAATATTTTCGACATACTAACCCCTTACGTTTTTTTCAATATTTTCGACATACTAACCCCTTACGATTTTTTCGATATTTTCGACATACTAACCCCTTACGTTTTTTTCGATATTATCGACATACTAACCCCTTATGTGTTTTTTTGGACATTTTCGACATACTAACCCCTTACGATTTTTTCGATATTTTCGACATACTAACCCCTTACGTTTTTTTCGATATTTTCGACATACTAACCCCTTACGTTTTTTTCGATATTTTCGACATACTAACCCCTTACGTTTTTTTCGATATTTTCGACATACTAACCCCTTACGATTTTTTCGATATTTTCGACATACTAACCCCTTACGTTTTTTTCAATATTTTCGACATACGTTTTTTTCAGTATTTTCGACATACTAACCCCTTACGTTTTTTTCGATATTTTCGACATACTAACCCCTTACGTTTTTTTCGATATTTTCGACATACTAACCCCTTACCTTTTTTTCGATATTTTCGACATACTAACCCCTTACGTTTTTTTCAATATTTTCGACATACTAACCCCTTACGTTTTTTTCGATATTTTCGAAATACTAACCCCTTGCGTTTTTTTCGATATTTTCGACATACTAACCCCTTACGTTTTTTTCGATATTTTCGACATACTAACCCCTTACGTTTTTTTCAATATTTTCGACATACTAACCCCTTACGTTTTTTTCAATATTTTCGACATACTAACCCCTTACATTTTTTTCGATATTTTCGACATACTAACCCCTTACGTTTTTTTCGATATTTTCGACATACTAACCCCTTACGTTTTTTTCAATATTTTCGACATACTAACCCCTTACGTTTTTTTCGATATTTTCGACATACTAACCCCTTACGTTTTTTTCGATATTTTCGACATACTAACCCCTTACGTTTTTTTCAATATTTTCGACATACGTTTTTTTCAGTATTTTCGACATACTAACCCCTTACGTTTTTTTCAATATTTTCGACATACTAACCCCTTACGTTTTTTTCAATATTTTCGACATACTAACCCCTTACGTTTTTTTCGATATTTTCGACATACTAACCCCTTACGTTTTTTTCGATATTTTCGACATACTAACCCCTTACGATTTTTTCGATATTTTCGACATACTAACCCCTTACGTTTTTTTCAATATTTTCGACATACGTTTTTTTCAGTATTTTCGACATACTCACCCCTTACGTTTTTTTCAATATTTTCGACATACTCACCCCTTACGTTTTTTTCAATATTTTCGACATACTCACCCCTTACGTTTTTTTCAATATTTTCGACATATTAACCCCTTACGTTTTTTTCAATATTTTCGACATACTAACCCCTTACGATTTTTTCGATATTTTCGACATACGTTTTTTTCAGTATTTTCGACATACTAACCCCTTACGTTTTTTTCAATATTTTCGACATACTAACCCCTTACGTTTTTTTCGATATTTTCGACATACTAACCCCTTACGTTTTTTTCAATATTTTCGACATACTAACCCCTTACGTTTTTTTCAATATTTTCGACATACTAACCCCTTACGTTTTTTTCGATATTTTCGACATACTAACCCCTTACGTTTTTTTCGATATTTTCGACATACTAACCCCTTACGTTTTTTTCGATATTTTCGACATACTAACCCCTTACGCTTTTTTTCAATATTTTCAACATACTAACCCCTTACGTTTTTTTCAATATTTTCGACATACTAACCCCTTACGATTTTTTCAATATTTTCGACATACTAACCCTTTACGGTTTTTTCGATATTTTCGACATACTAACCCCTTACGTTTTTTTCGATATTTTCGACATACTAACCCCTTACGTTTTTTTCGATATTTTCGACATACTAACCCCTTACGATTTTTTCGATATTTTCGACATACTAACCCCTTACGTTTTTTTCGATATTTTCGACATACTAACCCCTTACGTTTTTTTCGATATTTTCGACATACTAACCCCTTACGTTTTTTTCAATATTTTCGACATACTAACCCCTTACGTTTTTTTCAATATTTTCGACATACTAACCCCTTACGTTTTTTTCAATATTTTCGACATACTAACCCCTTACGTTTTTTTCGATATTTTCGACATACTAACCCCTTACGTTTTTTTCAATATTTTCGACATACTCACCCCTTACGTTTTTTTCAATATTTTCGACATACTAACCCCTTACGTTTTTTTCAATATTTTCGACATACTAACCCCTTACGATTTTTTCGATATTTTCGACATAGGTTTTTTTCAGTATTTTCGACATACTAACCCCTTACGTTTTTTTCAATATTTTCAACATACTAACCCCTTACGTTTTTTTCAATATTTTCGACATACTAACCCCTTACGATTTTTTCAATATTTTCGACATACTAACCCTTTACGGTTTTTTCGATATTTTCGACATACTAACCCCTTACGTTTTTTTCGATATTTTCGACATACTAACCCCTTACGTTTTTTTCGATATTTTCGACATACTAACCCCTTACGATTTTTTCGATATTTTCGACATACTAACCCCTTACGTTTTTTTCGATATTTTCGACATACTAACCCCTTACGTTTTTTTCGATATTTTCGACATACTAACCCCTTACGTTTTTTTCAATATTTTCGACATACTAACCCCTTACGTTTTTTTCAATATTTTCGACATACTAACCCCTTACGTTTTTTTCAATATTTTCGACATACTAACCCCTTACGTTTTTTTCGATATTTTCGACATACTAACCCCTTACGTTTTTTTCAATATTTTCGACATACTCACCCCTTACGTTTTTTTCAATATTTTCGACATACTAACCCCTTACGTTTTTTTCAATATTTTCGACATACTAACCCCTTACGATTTTTTCGATATTTTCGACATACGTTTTTTTCAGTATTTTCGACATACTAACCCCTTACGTTTTTTTCAATATTTTCGACATACTAACCCCTTACGTTTTTTTCGATATTTTCGACATACTAACCCCTTACGTTTTTTTCAATATTTTCGACATACTAACCCCTTACGTTTTTTTCAATATTTTCGACATACTAACCCCTTACGTTTTTTTCGATATTTTCGACATACTAACCCCTTACGTTTTTTTCGATATTTTCGACATACGTTTTTTTCAGTATTTTCGACATACTAACCCCTTACGTTTTTTTCAATATTTTCGACATACTAACCCCTTACGTTTTTTTCGATATTTTCGACATACTAACCCCTTACGTTTTTTTCAATATTTTCGACATACGTTTTTTTCGATATTTTCGACATACTAACCCCTTACGTTTTTTTCGATATTTTCGACATACTAACCCCTTACGTTTTTTTCGATATTTTCGACATACTAACCCCTTACGTTTTTTTCGATATTTTCGACATACTAACCCCTTACGTTTTTTTCAATATTTTCGACATACTAACCCCTTACGTTTTTTTCAATATTTTCGACATACTAACCCCTTACGTTTTTTTCAATATTTTCGACATACTAACCCCTTACGTTTTTTTCAATATCTTCGACATACTAACTAACCCCTTACGATTTTTTCAATATTTTCGACATACTAACCCCTTACGTTTTTTTCAATATTTTCGACATATAACCCCTTATGTGTTTTTTTGGACATTTTCGACATACTAACCTCTTACGTTTTTTTCGAGATTTTCGACATACTAACCCCTTACGATTTTTTCAATATTTTCGACATACTAACCCCTTACGTTTTTTTCAATATTTTCGACATACTAACCCCTTACGTTTTTTTCAATATTTTCGACATACTAACCCCTTACGTTTTTTTCGATATTTTCGACATACTAACCCCTTACGATTTTTTCGATATTTTCGACATACTAACCCCTTATGCCTTTTTTTCGATATTTTCGACATACTAACCCCTTACGTTTTTTTCGATATTTTCGACATACTAACCCCTTACGTTTTTTTCAATATTTTCGACATACTAACCCCTTACGTTTTTTTCAATATTTTCGACATACTAACCCCTTACGTTTTTTTCAATATTTTCGACATACTAACCCCTTACGTTTTTTTCAATATTTTCGACATACTAACCCCTTACGATTTTTTCGATATTTTCGACATACTAACCCCTTACGTTTTTTTCGATATTATCGACATACTAACCCCTTATGTGTTTTTTTGGACATTTTCGACATACTAACCCCTTACGATTTTTTCGATATTTTCGACATACTAACCCCTTACGTTTTTTTCGATATTTTCGACATACTAACCCCTTACGTTTTTTTCGATATTTTCGACATACTAACCCCTTACGTTTTTTTCGATATTTTCGACATACTAACCCCTTACGATTTTTTCGATATTTTCGACATACTAACCCCTTACGTTTTTTTCAATATTTTCGACATACGTTTTTTTCAGTATTTTCGACATACTAACCCCTTACGTTTTTTTCGATATTTTCGACATACTAACCCCTTACGTTTTTTTCGATATTTTCGACATACTAACCCCTTACCTTTTTTTCGATATTTTCGACATACTAACCCCTTACGTTTTTTTCAATATTTTCGACATACTAACCCCTTACGTTTTTTTCGATATTTTCGAAATACTAACCCCTTGCGTTTTTTTCGATATTTTCGACATACTAACCCCTTACGTTTTTTTCGATATTTTCGACATACTAACCCCTTACGTTTTTTTCAATATTTTCGACATACTAACCCCTTACGTTTTTTTCAATATTTTCGACATACTAACCCCTTACATTTTTTTCGATATTTTCGACATACTAACCCCTTACGTTTTTTTCGATATTTTCGACATACTAACCCCTTACGTTTTTTTCGATATTTTCGACATACTAACCCCTTACGTTTTTTTCAATATTTTCGACATACGTTTTTTTCAGTATTTTCGACATACTAACCCCTTACGTTTTTTTCAATATTTTCGACATACTAACCCCTTACGTTTTTTTCAATATTTTCGACATACTAACCCCTTACGTTTTTTTCGATATTTTCGACATACTAACCCCTTACGTTTTTTTCGATATTTTCGACATACTAACCCCTTACGATTTTTTCGATATTTTCGACATACTAACCCCTTACGTTTTTTTCAATATTTTCGACATACGTTTTTTTCAGTATTTTCGACATACTAACCCCTTACGTTTTTTTCAATATTTTCGACATACTCACCCCTTACGTTTTTTTCAATATTTTCGACATACTCACCCCTTACGTTTTTTTCAATATTTTCGACATATTAACCCCTTACGTTTTTTTCAATATTTTCGACATACTAACCCCTTACGATTTTTTCGATATTTTCGACATACGTTTTTTTCAGTATTTTCGACATACTAACCCCTTACGTTTTTTTCAATATTTTCGACATACTAACCCCTTACGTTTTTTTCGATATTTTCGACATACTAACCCCTTACGTTTTTTTCAATATTTTCGACATACTAACCCCTTACGTTTTTTTCAATATTTTCGACATACTAACCCCTTACGTTTTTTTCGATATTTTCGACATACTAACCCCTTACGTTTTTTTCGATATTTTCGACATACTAACCCCTTACGTTTTTTTCGATATTTTCGACATACTAACCCCTTACGTTTTTTTCGATATTTTCGACATACTAACCCCTTACGTTTTTTTCGATATTTTCGACATACTAACCCCTTACGTTTTTTTCGATATTTTCGACATACTAACCCCTTACGTTTTTTTCAATATTTTCGACATACTAACCCCTTACGTTTTTTTCAATATTTTCGACATACTAACCCCTTACGTTTTTTTCAATATTTTCGACATACTAACCCCTTACGATTTTTTCGATATTTTCGACATACGTTTTTTTCAGTATTTTCGACATACTAACCCCTTACGTTTTTTTCAATATTTTCGACATACTAACCCCTTACGTTTTTTTCGATATTTTCGACATACTAACCCCTTACGTTTTTTTCAATATTTTCGACATACTAACCCCTTACGTTTTTTTCAATATTTTCGACATACTAACCCCTTACGTTTTTTTCGATATTTTCGACATACTAACCCCTTACGTTTTTTTCGATATTTTCGACATACGTTTTTTTCAGTATTTTCGACATACTAACCCCTTACGTTTTTTTCAATATTTTCGACATACTAACCCCTTACGTTTTTTTCGATATTTTCGACATACTAACCCCTTACGTTTTTTTCAATATTTTCGACATACGTTTTTTTCGATATTTTCGACATACTAACCCCTTACGTTTTTTTCGATATTTTCGACATACTAACCCCTTACGTTTTTTTCGATATTTTCGACATACTAACCCCTTACGTTTTTTTCAATATTTTCGACATACTAACCCCTTACGTTTTTTTCGATATTTTCGACATACTAACCCCTTACGTTTTTTTCAATATTTTCGACATACTAACCCCTTACGATTTTTTCGATATTTTCGACATACTAACCCCTTACGTTTTTTTCGATATTATCGACATACTAACCCCTTATGTGTTTTTTTGGACATTTTCGACATACTAACCCCTTACGATTTTTTCGATATTTTCGACATACTAACCCCTTACGTTTTTTTCGATATTTTCGACATACTAACCCCTTACGTTTTTTTCGATATTTTCGACATACTAACCCCTTACGTTTTTTTCGATATTTTCGACATACTAACCCCTTACGATTTTTTCGATATTTTCGACATACTAACCCCTTACGTTTTTTTCAATATTTTCGACATACGTTTTTTTCAGTATTTTCGACATACTAACCCCTTACGTTTTTTTCGATATTTTCGACATACTAACCCCTTACGTTTTTTTCGATATTTTCGACATACTAACCCCTTACCTTTTTTTCGATATTTTCGACATACTAACCCCTTACGTTTTTTTCGATATTTTCGACATACTAACCCCTTACGTTTTTTTCGATATTTTCGACATACTAACCCCTTACGTTTTTTTCGATATTTTCGACATACTAACCCCTTACGTTTTTTTCAATATTTTCGACATACTAACCCCTTACGTTTTTTCAATATTTTCGACATACTAACCCCTTACGTTTTTTTCAATATTTTCGACATACTAATCCCTTACGTTTTTTTTCGATATTTTCGACATACTAACCCCTTACGTTTTTTTCCGATATTTTCGACATACTAACCCCTTACGTTTTTTCGATATTTTCGACATACTAACCCCTTACGTTTTTTTCAATATTTTCGACATACTAACCCCTTACGTTTTTTTCAATATTTTCGACATACTAACCCCTTACGATTTTTTCGATATTTTCGACATACTAACCCCTTATGCCTTTTTTTCGATATTTTCGACATACTAACCCTTTACGTCTTTTTTTTGGACATTTTCGACATACTAACCCCTTACGTTTTTTTCAATATTTTCGACATACTAACCCCTTACGATTTTTTCGATATTTTCGACATACTAACCCCTTATGCCTTTTTTTCGATATTTTCGACATACTAACCCTTTACGTCTTTTTTTTGGACATTTTCGACATACTAACCCCTTACGTTTTTTTCAATATTTTCGACATACTAACCCCTTACGTTTTTTTCAATATTTTCGACATGCTCACCCCTTACGATTTTTTCAATATTTTCGACATGCTCACCCCTTACGATTTTTTCGATATTTTCGACATACTAACCCCTTACGTTTTTTTCGATATTTTCGACATACGTTTTTTTCAGTATTTTCGACATACTAACCCCTTACGTTTTTTTCAATATTTTCGACATACTAACCCCTTACGTTTTTTTCAATATTTTCGACATACGTTTTTTTCAGTATTTTCGACATACTAACCCCTTACGATTTTTTCGATATTTTCGACATACTAACCCCTTATGCCTTTTTTTCGATATTTTCGACATACTAACCCCTTACGTCTTTTTTTTGGATATTTTCGACATACTAACCCCTTATGTCTTTTTTTGGACATTTACGACATACTAACCCCTTATGCGTTTTTTTCGACATTTACGACATACTAACCCCTTACGTCTTTTTTTTGGACATTTTCGACATACTAACCCCTTACGTTTTTTTCGGATATTTTCGACATACTAACCCCTTACGATTTTTTCGATATTTTCGACATACTAACCCCTTACGTTTTTTTCGATATTTTCGACATACTAACCCCTTACGTTTTTTTCGATATTTTCGACATACTAACCCCTTACGTTTTTTTCGATATTTTCGACATACTAACCCCTTATGCCTTTTTTTCGATATTTTCGACATACTAACCCCTTACGTTTTTTTCGATATTTTCGACATACTAACCCCTTACGTTTTTTTCAATATTTTCGACATACTAACCCCTTACGTTTTTTTCAATATTTTCAACATACTAACCCCTTACGTTTTTTTCAATATTTTCGACATACTAACCCCTTACGTTTTTTTCAATATTTTCGACATACTAACCCCTTACGATTTTTTCAATATTTTCGACATACTAACCCCTTACGTTTTTTTCGATATTTTCGACATATGTTTTTTTCAGTATTTTCGACATACTAACCCCTTACGTTTTTTTCGATATTTTCGACATACTAACCCCTTACGTTTTTTTTCGATATTTTCGACATACTAACCCCTTACGTTTTTTTCGATATTTTCGACATACTAACCCCTTACGTTTTTTTCGATATTTTCGACATACTAACCCCTTACCTTTTTTTCGATATTTTCGACATACTAACCCCTTACCTTTTTTTCAATATTTTCGACATACTAACCCCTTACGTTTTTTTCGATATTTTCGACATACTAACCCCTTACGTTTTTTTCGATATTTTCGACATACTAACCCCTTACGTTTTTTTCGATATTTTCGACATACTAACCCCTTACGTTTTTTTCAATATTTTCGACATACTAACCCCTTACGTTTCTTCAATATTTTCGACATACTAACCCCTTACGTTTTTTTCAATATTTTCGACATACTAATCCCTTACGTTTTTTTCGATATTTTCGACATACTAACCCCTTACGTTTTTTTCAATATTTTCGACATACTAACCCCTTACGTTTTTTCGATATTTTCGACATACTAACCCCTTACGTTTTTTTCAATATTTTCGACATACTAACCCCTTACGTTTTTTTCAATATTTTCGACATACTAACCCCTTACGATTTTTTCGATATTTTCGACATACTAACCCCTTATGCCTTTTTTTCGATATTTTCGACATACTAACCCTTTACGTCTTTTTTTTGGACATTTTCGACATAGTAACCCCTTACGTTTTTTTCAATATTTTCGACATACTAACCCCTTACGTTTTTTTCAATATTTTCGACATGCTCACCCCTTACGATTTTTTCAATATTTTCGACATGCTCACCCCTTACGATTTTTTCGATATTTTCGACATACTAACCCCTTACGTTTTTTTCGATATTTTCGACATACGTTTTTTTCAGTATTTTCGACATACTAACCCCTTACGTTTTTTTCAATATTTTCGACATACTAACCCCTTACGTTTTTTTCAATATTTTCGACATACGTTTTTTTCAGTATTTTCGACATACTAACCCCTTACGATTTTTTCGATATTTTCGACATACTAACCCCTTACGATTTTTTCGATATTTTCGACATACTAACCCCTTACGTTTTTTTCGATATTTTCGACATACTAACCCCTTACGTTTTTTTCAATATTTTTGACATACTAACCCCTTACGATTTTTTCAATATTTTCGACATACTAACCCCTTACGTTTTTTTCAATATTTTCGACATACGTTTTTTTCAGTATTTTCGACATACTAACCCCTTACGTTTTTTTCAATATTTTCGACATACTAACCCCTTACGTTTTTTTCGATATTTTCGACATACTAACCCCTTACGTTTTTTTCGATATTTTCGACATACTAACCCCTTACGTTTTTTTCAATATTTTCGACATACTAACCCCTTACGTTTTTTTCAATATTTTCGACATACTAACCCCTTACGTTTTTTTCAATATTTTCGACATACTAATCCCTTACGTTTTTTTCGATATTTCGACATACTAACCCCTTACGTTTTTTTCAATATTTTCGACATACGTTTTTTTCAGTATTTTCGACATACTAACCCCTTACGTTTTTTTCAATATTTTCGACATACTAACCCCTTACGTTTTTTTCAATATTTTCGACATACTAACCCCTTGCGTTTTTTTCGATATTTTCGACATACTAACCCCTTACGTTTTTTTCGATATTTTCGACATACTAACCCCTTACGTTTTTTTCGATATTTTCGACATACTAACCCCTTACGTTTTTTTCGATATTTTCGACATACTAACCCCTTACGCTTTTTTTCAATATTTTCAACATACTAACCCCTTACGTTTTTTTCAATATTTTCGACATACTAACCCCTTACGATTTTTTCAATATTTTCGACATACTAACCCTTTACGTTTTTTTCGATATTTTCGACATACTAACCCCTTACGTTTTTTTCGATATTTTCGACATACTAACCCCTTACGTTTTTTTTCGATATTTTCGACATACTAACCCCTTACGATTTTTTCGATATTTTCGACATACTAACCCCTTACATTTTTTTCAATATTTTCGACATACTAACCCCTTACGTTTTTTTCGATATTTTCGACATACTAACCCCTTACGTTTTTTTCGATATTTTCGACATACTAACCCCTTACGATTTTTTCAATATTTTCGACATACTAACCCCTTACGTTTTTTTCGATATTTTCGACATACTAACCCCTTACGTTTTTTTCGATATTATCGACATACTAACCCCTTATGTGTTTTTTTGGACATTTTCGACATACTAACCCCTTACGTTTTTTTCAATATTTTCGACATGCTCACCCCTTACGATTTTTTCGATTATTTTCGACATCCTCACCCCTTACGTTTTTTTCAGTATTTTCGACATACTAACCCCTTACGTTTTTTTCAATATTTTCGACATACTAACCCCTTACGTTTTTTTCAATATTTTCGACATACTAACCCCTTACGTTTTTTTCAATATTTTCGACATGCTCACCTCTTACGATTTTTTCAATATTTTCGACATACTAACCCCTTACGTTTTTTTCGATATTTTCGACATACTAACCCCTTACGATTTTTTCGACATTTTCGACATACTAACCCCTTTTGTTTTTTTTTTTCGATATATTCTACATACTTACCCCCTATGTCGTTTTTCGGCATACTAGTCAAGTCAAATTTATTGATGACGCCCTTAATCACAAAAATGTCTCAAAGTACTGCACAGGATTACAATGACCTGATCTTAAAGCAACATGCGGGCAAGGAACAACTCAGAAACCTCAGCGTGAGGAAAAAGAGAAACCTTGAGAAGGGACCTCACAAGTGGCAATGCCCCTTCCAGGAGGACCAGGGTGAATTACATTTAGCTTAACAGTACACAAACATAGTAAACACTAGGTAAGATGTTAAAAATTTGTCCGGAAAGTGCATGACAGCAGCAACGCCCCCAGCCTGTAAACTAGTCCAGAAAGTCTATGACGGCCACGACGCAGCTTCCCATCTCTGCCAGCTGGTCCATGCAGGCGTTCACATGCTTCAGGTCAAACGCTGACTCATCTCAAATCGTTCTTCTCCTTTGTATCACCGCCAGGCAGGCAGTCGGAAAAAGACAGGACAAAGGGGGGTAGTGTCGAAAATATTGAAAAATAGGTAAGTGTTTAGTATGTCGAAATTCTCGAAAAATACGTAAGGGGGGGTAGTGTCAAAAATATTGAAAAATAGGTAAGCGTCTAGTCTGTCGAAATTCTCGAATAATACGTAAGGGGGGGTAGTGTCGAAAATATTGAAAAAAAACGTAAGTGTTTAGTATGTCGAAATTCTCGAAAAATACGTAAGGGGGGGTAGTGTCGAAAATATTGAAAAAAAAGGTGAGTGTTTAGTATGTCGAAAATGTGGAAAAATACGTAAGGGGGGGTAGTGTGTCAAAAATATTGAAAAATAGGTAAGTGTTTAGTATGTCGAAATTCTCGAAAAATACGTAAGGGGGGGTAGTGTCAAAAATATTGAAAAATAGGTAAGCGTCTAGTCTGTCGAAATTCTCGAATAATACGTAAGGGGGGGTAGTGTCGAAAATATTGAAAAAAAACGTAAGTGTTTAGTATGTCGAAATTCTCGAAAAATACGTAAGGGGGGGTAGTGTCGAAAATATTGAAAAAAAAGGTGAGTGTTTAGTATGTCGAAAATGTGGAAAAATACGTAAGGGGGGGTAGTGTGTCAAAAATATTGAAAAATAGGTAAGTGTTTAGTATGTCGAAATTCTTGAAAAATACGTAAGGGGGCGTAGTGTCGAAAATATTGAAAAATAGGTAAGTGTTTAGTATGTCGAAATTCTCGAAAAATACGTAAGGGGGGGTAGTGTGTCGAAAATATTGAAAAAAAGGTAAGTGTTTAGTATGTTGAAATTCTCGGAAAAGTAAGGGGGGGTAGTGTCGAAAATATTGAAAAAAAACGTAAGTGTTTAGTATGTCGAAATTCTCGAAAAATACGTAAGGGGGGGTAGTGTGTCGAAAATATTGAAAAAAAGGTAAGTGTTTAGTATGTTGAAATTCTCGAAAAATACGTAAGGGGGGTAGTGTGTCAAAAATATTGAAAAATAGGTAAGTGTTTAGTATGTCGAAATTCTTGAAAAATACGTAAGGGGGCGTAGTGTCGAAAATATTGAAAAATAGGTAAGTGTTTAGTATGTCGAAATTCTCGAAAAATACGTAAGGGGGGGTAGTGTGTCAAAAATATTGAAAAATAGGTAAGTGTTTAGTATGTCGAAATTCTCGGAAAAGTAAGGGGGGGTAGTGTCGAAAATATTGAAAAAAAACGTAAGTGTTTAGTATGTCGAAATTCTCGAAAAATACGTAAGGGGGGGTAGTGTCGAAAATATTGAAAAAAAAGGTGAGTGTTTAGTATGTCGAAAATGTGGAAAAATACGTAAGGGGGGGTAGTGTGTCAAAAATATTGAAAAATAGGTAAGTGTTTAGTATGTCGAAATTCTTGAAAAATACGTAAGGGGGCGTAGTGTCGAAAATATTGAAAAATAGGTAAGTGTTTAGTATGTCGAAATTCTCGAAAAATACGTAAGGGGGGGTAGTGTGTCGAAAATATTGAAAAAAAGGTAAGTGTTTAGTATGTTGAAATTCTCGGAAAAGTAAGGGGGGGTAGTGTCGAAAATATTGAAAAAAAACGTAAGTGTTTAGTATGTCGAAATTCTCGAAAAATACGTAAGGGGGGGTAGTGTGTCGAAAATATTGAAAAAAAGGTAAGTGTTTAGTATGTTGAAATTCTCGAAAAATACGTAAGGGGGGTAGTGTGTCAAAAATATTGAAAAATAGGTAAGTGTTTAGTATGTCGAAATTCTTGAAAAATACGTAAGGGGGCGTAGTGTCGAAAATATTGAAAAATAGGTAAGTGTTTAGTATGTCGAAATTCTCGAAAAATACGTAAGGGGGGGTAGTGTGTCAAAAATATTGAAAAATAGGTAAGTGTTTAGTATGTCGAAATTCTCGGAAAAGTAAGGGGGGGTAGTGTCGAAAATATTGAAAAAAAACGTAAGTGTTTAGTATGTCGAAATTCTCGAAAAATACGTAAGGGGGGGTAGTGTCGAAAATATTGAAAAAAAAGGTGAGTGTTTAGTATGTCGAAAATGTGGAAAAATACGTAAGGGGGGGTAGTGTGTCAAAAATATTGAAAAATAGGTAAGTGTTTAGTATGTCGAAATTCTTGAAAAATACGTAAGGGGGCGTAGTGTCGAAAATATTGAAAAATAGGTAAGTGTTTAGTATGTCGAAATTCTCGAAAAATACGTAAGGGGGGGTAGTGTGTCAAAAATATTGAAAAATAGGTAAGTGTTTAGTATGTCGAAATTCTCGGAAAAGTAAGGGGGGGTAGTGTCGAAAATATTGAAAAAAAAGGTAAGTGTTTAGTATGTCGAAATTCTCGAAAAATACGTAAGGGGGGGTAGTGTCGAAAATATTGAAAAATAGGTAAGTGTTTAGTATGTCGAAATTCTCGAAAAATACGTAAGGGGGGGTAGTGTCGAATATATTGAAAAATAGGTAAGTGTTTAGTATGTCGAAATTCTCGAAAAAGTAAGGGTGGGTAGTGTCGAAAATATTGAAAAAAAAGGTAAGTGTTTAGTATGTCGAAATTCTCGAAAAATACGTAAGGGGGGGTAGTGTCGAAAATATTGAAAAATAGTTAAGTGTTTAGTATGTCGAAATTCTCGAAAAATACGTAAGGGGGGTAGTGTCGAAAATATTGAAAAATAGGTAAGTGTTTAGTATGTCGAAATTCTCGAAAAATACGTAAGGGGGGGTAGTGTCGAATATATTGAAAAATAGGTAAGTGTTTAGTATGTCGAAATTCTCGAAAAATACGTAAGGGGGGGTAGTGTCGAATATATTGAAAAATAGGTAAGTGTTTAGTATGTCGAAATTCTCGAAAAATACGTAAGGGGGGGTAGTGTCGAAAATATTGAAAAAAACGTAAGTGTTTAGTATGTCGAAAATGTGGAAAAATACGTAAGGGGGGGTAGTGTGTCAAAAATATTGAAAAATAGGTAAATGTTTAGTATGTCGAAATTCTCGAAAAATACGTAAGGGGGGGTGTGTGTCGGAAATATTGAAAAAAAGGTAAGTGTTTAGTATGTCGAAATTCTCGAAAAATACGTAAGGGGGGGTAGTGTCGAAAATATTGAAAAAAAAGGTAAGTGTTTAGTATGTTGAATTTCTCGAAAAATACTTAAGGGGGGGTAGTGTCGAAAATATTGAAATATAGGTAAGTGTTTAGTATGTCGAAATTCTCGAAAAATACGTAAGGGGGGGTAGTGTCGAAAATATTGAAAAAAAAGGTAAGTGTTTAGTATGTCAAAAATGTGGAAAAATACGTAAGGGGGGGTAGTGTCAAAAATATTGAAAAATAGGTAAGTGTTTAGTATGTCGAAATTCTCGAAAAATACGTAACGGGGGGTAGTGTCAAAAATATTGAAAAATAGGTAAGTGTTTAGTATGTCGAAATTCTCGAAAAATACGTAAGGGGGGGTAGTGTCGAAAATATTGAAAAAAAAGGTAAGTGTTTAGTATGTCGAAATTCTCGAAAAATACGTAAGGGGGGGTAGTGTCGAAAATATTGAAAAAAAGGTAAGAGTTTAGTATGTCGAAAATGTGGAAAAATACGTAAGGGGGGGGTAGTGTCGAAAATATTGAAAAATAGGTAAGTGTTTGGTATGTCGAAATTATCGAAAAATACGTAAGGGGGGGTAGTGTAGAAAATATTGAAAAAAAGGTAAGTGTTTAGTATGTCGAAAATGTCGAAAAATACGTAAGGGGGGGGTAGTGTCGAAAATATTAAAAAATAGGTAAGTGTTTAGTATGTCGAAAATGTCGAAAAATACGTAAGGGGGGGTAGTGTCGAAAATATTGAAAAAAAAGGTAAGTGTTTAGTATGTCGAAATTCTCGAAAATACGTAAGGGGGGTAGTGTCGAAAATATTGAAAAATAGGTAAGTGTTTAGTATGTCGAAATTCTCGAAAAATACGTAAGGGGGGGTAGTGTCGAATATATTGAAAAATAGGTAAGTGTTTAGTATGTCGAAATTCTCGAAAAATACGTAAGGGGGGGTAGTGTCGAATATATTGAAAAATAGGTAAGTGTTTAGTATGTCGAAATTCTCGAAAAATACGTAAGGGGGGGTAGTGTCGAAAATATTGAAAAAAACGTAAGTGTTTAGTATGTCGAAAATGTGGAAAAATACGTAAGGGGGGGTAGTGTGTCAAAAATATTGAAAAATAGGTAAGTGTTTAGTATGTCAAAAATGTCGAAAAATACGTAAGGGGGGGTAGTGTGTCAAAAATATTGAAAAATAGGTAAGTGTTTAGTATGTCGAAATTCTCGAAAAATACGTAAGGGGGGGTAGTGTCGAAAATATTGAAAAATAGGTAAGTGTTTAGTATGTCGAAATTCTCGAAAAATACGTAAGGGGGGGTAGTGTGTCAAAAATATTGAAAAATAGGTAAGTGTTTAGTATGTCGAAATTCTCGAAAAAGTAAGGGGGGGTAGTGTCGAAAATATTGAAAAAAAAGGTAAGTGTTTAGTATGTCGAAATTCTCGAAAAAGTAAGGGGGGGTAGTGTCGAAAATATTGAAAAAAAAGGTAAGTGTTTAGTATGTCGAAATTCTCGAAAAATACGTAAGGGGGGGTAGTGTCGAAAATATTGAAAAATAGGTAAGTGTTTAGTATGTCAAAAATGTCGAATAATACGTAAGGGGGGGTAGTGTCGAAAATATTGAAAAAAAACGTAAGTGTTTAGTATGTCGAAAATGTGGAAAAATACGTAAGGGGGGGTAGTGTCGAAAATATTGAAAAATAGGTAAGTGTTTAGTATGTCAAAAAATGTCGAAAAATACGTAAGGGGGGGTAGTGTGTCAAAAATATTGAAAAATAGGTAAGTGTTTAGTATGTCGAAATTCTTGAAAAATACGTAAGGGGGGGTAGTGTCGAAAATATTGAAAAAAAAGGTAAGTGTTTAGTATGTTGAATTTCTCGAAAAATACTTAAGGGGGGGTAGTGTCGAAAATATTGAAATATAGGTAAGTGTTTAGTATGTCGAAATTCTCGAAAAATACGTAAGGGGGGGTAGTGTCGAAAATATTGAAAAAAAAGGTAAGTGTTTAGTATGTCAAAAATGTGGAAAAATACGTAAGGGGGGGTAGTGTCAAAAATATTGAAAAATAGGTAAGTGTTTAGTATGTCGAAATTCTCGAAAAATACGTAACGGGGGGTAGTGTCAAAAATATTGAAAAATAGGTAAGTGTTTAGTATGTCGAAATTCTCGAAAAATACGTAAGGGGGGGTAGTGTCGAAAATATTGAAAAAAAAGGTAAGTGTTTAGTATGTCGAAATTCTCGAAAAATACGTAAGGGGGGGTAGTGTCGAAAATATTGAAAAAAAGGTAAGAGTTTAGTATGTCGAAAATGTGGAAAAATACGTAAGGGGGGGTAGTGTCGAAAATATTGAAAAATAGGTAAGTGTTTGGTATGTCGAAATTCTCGAAAAATACGTAAGGGGGGTAGTGTCGAAAATATTGAAAAAAAAGGTAAGTGTTTAGTATGTCAAAAATGTGGAAAAATACGTAAGGGGGGGTAGTGTGTCGAAAATATTGAAAAATAGGTAAGTGTTTAGTATGTCGAAATTCTCGAAAAATACGTAAGGGGGGGTAGTGTCAAAAATATTGAAAAAAAAGGTAAGTGTTTAGTATGTCGAAATTATCGAAAAATACGTAAGGGGGGGTAGTGTAGAAAATATTGAAAAAAAGGTAAGTGTTTAGTATGTCGAAAATGTCGAAAAATACGTAAGGGGGGGTAGTGTCGAAAATATTAAAAAATAGGTAAGTGTTTAGTATGTCGAAAATGTCGAAAAATACGTAAGGGGGGGTAGTGTCGAAAATATTGAAAAAAAAGGTAAGTGTTTAGTATGTCTAAATTCTCGAAAATACGTAAGGGGGGGTAGTGTCGAAAATATTGAAAAAAAAGGTAAGTGTTTAGTATGTCAAAAATGCCGAAAAATACGTAAGGGGGGGTAGTGTGTCAAAAATATTGAAAAATAGGTAAGTGTTTAGTATGTCGAAATTCTCAAAAAGTACGTAAGGGGGGGTAGTGTCGAAAATATTGAAAAAAAACGTAAGTGTTTAGTATGTCTAAATTCTCGAAAAATGCGTAAGGGGGGGTAGTGTCGAAAATATTGAAAAATAGGTAAGTGTTTAGTATGTCGAAATTCTCAAAAAGTACGTAAGGGGGGGTAGTGTCGAAAATATTGAAAAAAAACGTAAGTGTTTAGTATGTCTAAATTCTCGAAAAATGCGTAAGGGGGGGTAGTGTCGAAAATATTGAAAAAAAAGGTAAGTGTTTAGTATGTCGAAAATGTGGAAAAATACGTAAGGGGGGGTAGTGTGTCAAAAATATTGAAAAAAACAGTAAGTGGTTAGTATGTCGAAATTCTCGAAAAATACGTAAGGGGGGGGTAGTGTGTCAAAAATATTGAAAAATAGGTAAATGTTTAGTATGTCGAAATTCTCGAAAAATACGTAAGGGGGGGTGTGTGTCGGAAATATTGAAAAAAAGGTAAGTGTTTAGTATGTCGAAATTCTCGAAAAATACGTAAGGGGGGGTAGTGTCGAAAATATTGAAAAAAAAGGTGAGTGTTTAGTATGTCGAAAATGTGGAAAAATACGTAAGGGGGGGTAAAGTGTCAAAAATATTGAAAAAAACGTAAGTGTTTAGTATGTCGAAATTCTCGAAAATACGTAAGGGGGGGTAGTGTCGAAAATATTGAAAAAAAAGGTAAGTGTTTAGTATGTCGAAAATGTGGAAAAATACGTAAGGGGGGGTAGTGTGTCAAAAATATTGAAAAATGAAAAAAAGGTAAGTGTTTAGTATGTCGAAATTCTCGAAAAATACGTAAGGGGGGGTAGTGTCAAAAATATTGAAAAATAGGTAAGTGTCTAGTCTGTCGAAATTCTCGAATAATACGTAAGGGGGGGTAGTGTCGAAAATATTGAAAAAAAACGTAAGTGTTTAGTATGTCGAAAATGTGGAAAAATACGTAAGGGGGGGTAGTGTGTCAAAAATATTAAAAAATAGGTAAGTGTTTAGTATGTCGAAATTCTCGGAAAAGTAAGGGGGGGTAGTGTGTCGAAAATATTGAAAAAAAAGGTAAGTGTTTAGTATGTCGAAATTCTCGAAAAATACGTAAGGGGGGGTAGTGTCGAAAATATTGAAAAAAAAGGTAAGTGTTTAGTATGTCGAAATTCTCGAAAAATACGTAAGGGGGGGTAGTGTCGAAAATATTGAAAAATAGGTAAGTGTTTAGTATGTCGAAAATGTCAAAAAATACGTAAGGGGGGGTAGTGTCGAAAACATTGAAAAAAAAGGTAAGTGTTTAGTATGTCGAAATTCTCGAAAAATACGTAAGGGGGGGTAGTGTGTCAAAAATATTGAAAAAAAAGGTAAGTGTTTAGTATGTCGAAAATGTCGAAAAATACGTAAGGGGGGGTAGTGTGTCAAAAATATTGAAAAATAGGTAAGTGTTTAGTATGTCGAAATTCTCGAAAAATACGTAAGGGGGGGTAGTGTCAAAAATATTGAAAAATAGGTAAGCGTTTAGTATGTTGAAATTCTCGAATAATACGTAAGGGGGGGTAGTGTCGAAAATATTGAAAAAAAACGTAAGCGTTTAGTATGTCGAAATTCTCGAATAATACGTAAGGGGGGGTAGTGTCGAAAATATTGAAAAAAAACGTAAGTGTTTAGTATGTCGAAATTCTCGAAAAATACGTAAGGGGGGGTAGTGTCAAAAATATTGAAAAATAGGTAAGTGTTTAGTATGTCGAAATTATCGAAAAATACGTAAGGGGGGTAGTGTCGAAAATATTGAAAAATAGGTAAGTGTTTAGTATGTCGAAATTCTCGAAAAAGTAAGGGTGGGTAGTGTCGAAAATATTGAAAAAAAAGGTAAGTGTTTAGTATGTCGAAATTCTCGAAAAATACGTAAGGGGGGGTAGTGTGTCAAAAATATTGAAAAATAAGTAAGTGTTTAGTATGTCGAAATTCTCGAAAAATACGTAAGGGGGGGTAGTGTCGAAAATATTGAAAAATAGGTAAGTGTTTAGTATGTCGAAATTCTCGAATAGTACGTAAGGGGGGGTAGTGTCGAAAATATTGAAAAAAAACGTAAGTGTTTAGTATGTCGAAATTATCGAAAAATACGTAAGGGGGGTAGTGTCGAAAATATTGAAAAATAGGTAAGTGTTTAGTATGTCGAAATTCTCGAAAAATACGTAAGGGGGGGTAGTATAGAATATATTGAAAAATAGGTAAGTGTTTAGTATGTCGAAATTCTCGAAAAATACGTAAGGGGGGGTAGTGTCGAATATATTGAAAAATAGGTAAGTGTTTAGTATGTCGAAATTCTCGAAAAATACGTAAGGGGGGGTAGTGTGTCAAAAATATTGAAAAAAACAGTAAGTGGTTAGTTTGTTGAAAATATGGAAAAAATACGTAAGGGGGGGTAGTGTGTCAAAAATATTGAAAAATAGGTAAGTGTTTAGTATGTCGAAATTCTCGAAAAATACGTAAGGGGGGGTAGTGTGTCGAAAATATTGAAAAAAAAGGTAAGTGTTTAGTATGTCAAAAATGTCGAATAATACGTAAGGGGGGTAGTGTCGAAAATATTGAAAAAAAACGTAAGTGTTTAGTATGTTGAAAATGTGGAAAAATACGTAAGGGGGGGTAGTGTCGAAAATATTGAAAAATAGGTAAGTGTTTAGTATGTCAAAAAATGTCGAAAAATACGTAAGGGGGGGTAGTGTGTCAAAAATATTGAAAAATAGGTAAGTGTTTAGTATGTCGAAATTCTCGAAAAATACGTAAGGGGGGGTAGTGTCAAAAATATTGAAAAAAAAGGTAAGTGTTTAGTATGTCGAAATTCTCGAAAAATACGTAAGGGGGGGTAGTGTGTCAAAAATATTGAAAAATAGGTAAGTGTTTAGTATGTCGAAATTCTCGAAAAATACGTAAGGGGGGGTAGTGTCAAAAATATTGAAAAAAAAGGTAAGTGTTTAGTATGTCGAAATTATCGAAAAATACGTAAGGGGGGGTAGTGTCAAAAATATTGAAAAATAAGTAAGTGTTTAGTATGTCGAAATTATCGAAAAATACGTAACGGGGGGTAGTGTCAAAAATATTGAAAAATAGGTAAGTGTTTAGTATGTCGAAATTCTCGAAAAATACGTAAGGGGGGGTAGTGTCGAAAATATTGAAAAAAAAGGTAAGTGTTTAGTATGTCGAAAATGTGGAAAAATACGTAAGGGGGGTAGTGTCGAAAATATTGAAAAATAGGTAAGTGTTTGGTATGTCGAAATTCTCGAAAAATACGTAAGGGGGGGTAGTGTGTCAAAAATATTGAAAAATAAGTAAGTGTTTATTTAGTATGTCGAAATTATCGAAAAATACGTAAGGGGGGGTAGTGTGTCAAAAATATTGAAAAATAGGTAAGTGTTTAGTATGTCGAAATTCTCGAAAAATACGTAAGGGGGGGTAGTGTCAAAAATATTGAAAAAAAAGGTAAGTGTTTAGTATGTCGAAATTTTTGAAAAATATGTAAGGGGGGGTAGTGTCAAAAATATTGAAAAATAGGTAAGCGTTTAGTATGTCGAAATTCTCGAATAATACGTAAGGGGGGGTAGTGTCGAAAATATTGAAAAAAAACTTAAGTGTTTAGTATGTCGAAAATCTCGATAAATACGTAAGGTGGGGTAGTGTCGAAA
This sequence comes from Urocampus carinirostris, assembly GCF_059441175.1. Taxonomy (NCBI): domain Eukaryota; kingdom Metazoa; phylum Chordata; class Actinopteri; order Syngnathiformes; family Syngnathidae; genus Urocampus; species Urocampus carinirostris. The sequence goes on from NC_142367.1 coordinate 29,251,793, forward strand.
ATATTGAAAAAAAGGTAAGTGTTTAGTATGTCGAAATTATCGAAAAATACGTAAGGGGGGGTAGTGTCGAAAATATTAAAAAATAGGTAAGTGTTTAGTATGTCGAAAATGTCGAAAAATATGTAAGGGGGGGTAGTGTAGAAAATATTGAAAAAAAAGGTAAGTGTTTAGTATGTCAAAAATGTCGAAAAATACGTAAGGGGGGGTAGTGTGTCAAAAATATTGAAAAATAGGTAAGTGTTTAGTATGTCGAAATTCTCGAAAAATACGTAAGGGGGGGTAGTGTCAAAAATATTGAAAAAAAAGGTAAGTGTTTAGTATGTCAAAAAATGTCGAAAAATACGTAAGGGGGGGTAGTGTGTCAAAAATATTGAAAAATAGGTAAGTGTTTAGTATGTCGAAATTCTCGAAAAATACGTAAGGGGGGGTAGTGTCAAAAATATTGAAAAAAAAGGTAAGTGTTTAGTATGTCGAAATTCTCGAAAAATACGTAAGGGGGGGTAGTGTGTCAAAAATATTGAAAAATAGGTAAGTGTTTAGTATGTCGAAATTCTCGAAAAATACGTAAGGGGGGGTAGTGTCAAAAATATTGAAAAAAAAGGTAAGTGTTTAGTATGTCGAAATTCTCGAAAAATACGTAAGGGGGGGTAGTGTCAAAAATATTGAAAAATAAGTAAGTGTTTAGTATGTCGAAATTATCGAAAAATACGTAACGGGGGGTAGTGTCAAAAATATTGAAAAATAGGTAAGTGTTTAGTATGTCGAAATTCTCGAAAAATACGTAAGGGGGGGTAGTGTCGAAAATATTGAAAAAAAAGGTAAGTGTTTAGTATGTCGAAATTCTCGAAAAATACGTAAGGGGGGGGTAGTGTCGAAAATATTGAAAAAAAAGGTAAGTGTTTAGTATGTCGAAAATGTGGAAAAATACGTAAGGGGGGTAGTGTCGAAAATATTGAAAAATAGGTAAGTGTTTGGTATGTCGAAATTCTCGAAAAATACGTAAGGGGGGGTAGTGTGTCAAAAATATTGAAAAATAAGTAAGTGTTTATTTAGTATGTCGAAATTATCGAAAAATACGTAAGGGGGGGTAGTGTGTCAAAAATATTGAAAAATAGGTAAGTGTTTAGTATGTCGAAATTCTCGAAAAATACGTAAGGGGGGGGTAGTGTGTCAAAAATATTGAAAAATAGGTAAGTGTTTAGTATGTCGAAATTCTCGAAAAATACGTAAGGGGGGGTAGTGTGTCAAAAATATTGAAAAAATAGGTAAGTGTTTAGTATGTCGAAATTCTCGAAAAATACGTAAGGGGGGGTAGTGTCAAAAATATTGAAAAATAGGTAAGCGTTTAGTATGTCGAAATTCTCGAATAATACGTAAGGGGGGGTAGTGTCGAAAATATTGAAAAAAAACGTAAGTGTTTAGTATGTCGAAAATCTCGATAAATACGTAAGGGGGGGTAGTGTCGAAAATATTGAAAAAAAGGTAAGTGTTTAGTATGTCGAAATTATCGAAAAATACGTAAGGGGGGGTAGTGTCGAAAATATTAAAAAATAGGTAAGTGTTTAGTATGTCGAAAATGTCGAAAAATATGTAAGGGGGGGTAGTGTAGAAAATATTGAAAAAAAAGGTAAGTGTTTAGTATGTCAAAAATGTCGAAAAATACGTAAGGGGGGGTAGTGTCGAAAATATTGAAAAAAAAGGTAAGTGTTTAGTATGTCAAAAATGTCGAAAAATACGTAAGGGGGGGTAGTGTCGAAAATATTGAAAAAAAAGGTAAGTGTTTAGTATGTCAAAAATGTCGAAAAATACGTAAGGGGGGGTAGTGTCGAAAATATTGAAAAAAAAGGTAAGCGTTTAGTATGTCGAAATTCTCGAAAAATATGTAAGGGGGGGTAGTGTCGAAAATATTGAAAAATAGGTAAGTGTTTGGTATGTCGAAATTCTCGAAAAATACGTAAGGGGGGGTAGTGTGTCAAAAATATTGAAAAATAAGTAAGTGTTTATTTAGTATGTCGAAATTATCGAAAAATACGTAAGGGGGGGTAGTGTGTCAAAAATATTGAAAAATAGGTAAGTGTTTAGTATGTCGAAATTCTCGAAAAATACGTAAGGGGGGGTAGTGTGTCAAAAATATTGAAAAATAGGTAAGTGTTTAGTATGTCGAAATTCTCGAAAAATACGTAAGGGGGGGTAGTGTCAAAAATATTGAAAAAAAAGGTAAGTGTTTAGTATGTCGAAATTTTTGAAAAATATGTAAGGGGGGGTAGTGTGTCAAAAATATTGAAAAAAAAGGTAAGCGTTTAGTATGTCGAAATTCTCGAATAATACGTAAGGGGGGGTAGTGTCGAAAATATTGAAAAAAAACGTAAGTGTTTAGTATGTCGAAAATCTCGATAAATACGTAAGGGGGGGTAGTGTCGAAAATATTGAAAAAAAAGGTAAGTGTTTAGTATGTCGAAATTCTCGAAAATACGTAAGGGGGGGTAGTGTCGAAAATATTGAAAAAAAAGGTAAGTGTTTAGTATGTCAAAAATGTGGAAAAATACGTAAGGGGGGGTAGTGTCAAAAATATTGAAAAATAGGTAAGTGTTTAGTATGTCGAAATTCTCGAAAAATACGTAACGGGGGGTAGTGTCAAAAATATTGAAAAATAGGTAAGTGTTTAGTATGTCGAAATTCTCGAAAAATACGTAAGGGGGGGTAGTGTCGAAAATATTGAAAAAAAAGGTAAGTGTTTAGTATGTCGAAATTCTCGAAAAATACGTAAGGGGGGGTAGTGTCGAAAATATTGAAAAAAAGGTAAGAGTTTAGTATGTCGAAAATGTGGAAAAATACGTAAGGGGGGGTAGTGTCGAAAATATTGAAAAATAGGTAAGTGTTTGGTATGTCGAAATTCTCGAAAAATACGTAAGGGGGGGTAGTGTCAAAAATATTGAAAAAAAAGGTAAGTGTTTAGTATGTCAAAAATGTGGAAAAATACGTAAGGGGGGGTAGTGTGTCGAAAATATTGAAAAATAGGTAAGTGTTTAGTATGTCGAAATTCTCGAAAAATACGTAAGGGGGGGTAGTGTCAAAAATATTGAAAAAAAGGTAAGAGTTTAGTATGTCGAAAATGTGGAAAAATACGTAAGGGGGGGTAGTGTCGAAAATATTGAAAAATAGGTAAGTGTTTGGTATGTCGAAATTCTCGAAAAATACGTAAGGGGGGGTAGTGTGTCAAAAATATTGAAAAATAGGTAAGTGTTTAGTATGTCGAAATTCTCGAAAAATACGTAAGGGGGGGTAGTGTCAAAAATATTGAAAAAAAAGGTAAGTGTTTAGTATGTCGAAATTTTTGAAAAATATGTAAGGGGGGGTAGTGTGTCAAAAATATTGAAAAAAAAGGTAAGCGTTTAGTATGTCGAAATTCTCGAATAATACGTAAGGGGGGGTAGTGTCGAAAATATTGAAAAAAAACGTAAGTGTTTAGTATGTCGAAAATCTCGATAAATACGTAAGGGGGGGTAGTGTCGAAAATATTGAAAAAAAAGGTAAGTGTTTAGTATGTCGAAATTCTCGAAAATACGTAAGGGGGGGTAGTGTCGAAAATATTGAAAAAAAAGGTAAGTGTTTAGTATGTCAAAAATGTGGAAAAATACGTAAGGGGGGGTAGTGTCAAAAATATTGAAAAATAGGTAAGTGTTTAGTATGTCGAAATTCTCGAAAAATACGTAACGGGGGGTAGTGTCAAAAATATTGAAAAATAGGTAAGTGTTTAGTATGTCGAAATTCTCGAAAAATACGTAAGGGGGGGTAGTGTCGAAAATATTGAAAAAAAAGGTAAGTGTTTAGTATGTCGAAATTCTCGAAAAATACGTAAGGGGGGGTAGTGTCGAAAATATTGAAAAAAAGGTAAGAGTTTAGTATGTCGAAAATGTGGAAAAATACGTAAGGGGGGGTAGTGTCGAAAATATTGAAAAATAGGTAAGTGTTTGGTATGTCGAAATTCTCGAAAAATACGTAAGGGGGGGTAGTGTCAAAAATATTGAAAAAAAAGGTAAGTGTTTAGTATGTCAAAAATGTGGAAAAATACGTAAGGGGGGGTAGTGTGTCGAAAATATTGAAAAATAGGTAAGTGTTTAGTATGTCGAAATTCTCGAAAAATACGTAAGGGGGGGTAGTGTCAAAAATATTGAAAAAAAAGGTAAGTGTTTAGTATGTCGAAATTATCGAAAAATACGTAAGGGGGGGTAGTGTAGAAAATATTGAAAAAAAGGTAAGTGTTTAGTATGTCGAAAATGTCGAAAAATACGTAAGGGGGGGTAGTGTCGAAAATATTAAAAAATAGGTAAGTGTTTAGTATGTCGAAAATGTCGAAAAATACGTAAGGGGGGGTAGTGTCGAAAATATTGAAAAAAAAGGTAAGTGTTTAGTATGTCGAAATTCTCGAAAATACGTAAGGGGGGTAGTGTCGAAAATATTGAAAAATAGGTAAGTGTTTAGTATGTCGAAATTCTCGAAAAATACGTAAGGGGGGGTAGTGTCGAATATATTGAAAAATAGGTAAGTGTTTAGTATGTCGAAATTCTCGAAAAATACGTAAGGGGGGGTAGTGTCGAATATATTGAAAAATAGGTAAGTGTTTAGTATGTCGAAATTCTCGAAAAATACGTAAGGGGGGGTAGTGTCGAAAATATTGAAAAAAACGTAAGTGTTTAGTATGTCGAAAATGTGGAAAAATACGTAAGGGGGGGTAGTGTGTCAAAAATATTGAAAAATAGGTAAGTGTTTAGTATGTCAAAAATGTCGAAAAATACGTAAGGGGGGGTAGTGTGTCAAAAATATTGAAAAATAGGTAAGTGTTTAGTATGTCGAAATTCTCGAAAAATACGTAAGGGGGGGTAGTGTCGAAAATATTGAAAAATAGGTAAGTGTTTAGTATGTCGAAATTCTCGAAAAATACGTAAGGGGGGGTAGTGTGTCAAAAATATTGAAAAATAGGTAAGTGTTTAGTATGTCGAAATTCTCGAAAAAGTAAGGGGGGGTAGTGTCGAAAATATTGAAAAAAAAGGTAAGTGTTTAGTATGTCGAAATTCTCGAAAAAGTAAGGGGGGGTAGTGTCGAAAATATTGAAAAAAAAGGTAAGTGTTTAGTATGTCGAAATTCTCGAAAAATACGTAAGGGGGGGTAGTGTCGAAAATATTGAAAAATAGGTAAGTGTTTAGTATGTCAAAAATGTCGAATAATACGTAAGGGGGGGTAGTGTCGAAAATATTGAAAAAAAACGTAAGTGTTTAGTATGTCGAAAATGTGGAAAAATACGTAAGGGGGGGTAGTGTCGAAAATATTGAAAAATAGGTAAGTGTTTAGTATGTCAAAAAATGTCGAAAAATACGTAAGGGGGGGTAGTGTGTCAAAAATATTGAAAAATAGGTAAGTGTTTAGTATGTCGAAATTCTTGAAAAATACGTAAGGGGGGGTAGTGTCGAAAATATTGAAAAAAAAGGTAAGTGTTTAGTATGTTGAATTTCTCGAAAAATACTTAAGGGGGGGTAGTGTCGAAAATATTGAAATATAGGTAAGTGTTTAGTATGTCGAAATTCTCGAAAAATACGTAAGGGGGGGTAGTGTCGAAAATATTGAAAAAAAAGGTAAGTGTTTAGTATGTCAAAAATGTGGAAAAATACGTAAGGGGGGGTAGTGTCAAAAATATTGAAAAATAGGTAAGTGTTTAGTATGTCGAAATTCTCGAAAAATACGTAACGGGGGGTAGTGTCAAAAATATTGAAAAATAGGTAAGTGTTTAGTATGTCGAAATTCTCGAAAAATACGTAAGGGGGGGTAGTGTCGAAAATATTGAAAAAAAAGGTAAGTGTTTAGTATGTCGAAATTCTCGAAAAATACGTAAGGGGGGGTAGTGTCGAAAATATTGAAAAAAAGGTAAGAGTTTAGTATGTCGAAAATGTGGAAAAATACGTAAGGGGGGGTAGTGTCGAAAATATTGAAAAATAGGTAAGTGTTTGGTATGTCGAAATTCTCGAAAAATACGTAAGGGGGGTAGTGTCGAAAATATTGAAAAAAAAGGTAAGTGTTTAGTATGTCAAAAATGTGGAAAAATACGTAAGGGGGGGTAGTGTGTCGAAAATATTGAAAAATAGGTAAGTGTTTAGTATGTCGAAATTCTCGAAAAATACGTAAGGGGGGGTAGTGTCAAAAATATTGAAAAAAAAGGTAAGTGTTTAGTATGTCGAAATTATCGAAAAATACGTAAGGGGGGGTAGTGTAGAAAATATTGAAAAAAAGGTAAGTGTTTAGTATGTCGAAAATGTCGAAAAATACGTAAGGGGGGGTAGTGTCGAAAATATTAAAAAATAGGTAAGTGTTTAGTATGTCGAAAATGTCGAAAAATACGTAAGGGGGGGTAGTGTCGAAAATATTGAAAAAAAAGGTAAGTGTTTAGTATGTCGAAATTCTCGAAAATACGTAAGGGGGGGTAGTGTCGAAAATATTGAAAAAAAAGGTAAGTGTTTAGTATGTCAAAAATGCCGAAAAATACGTAAGGGGGGGTAGTGTGTCAAAAATATTGAAAAATAGGTAAGTGTTTAGTATGTCGAAATTCTCAAAAAGTACGTAAGGGGGGGTAGTGTCGAAAATATTGAAAAAAAACGTAAGTGTTTAGTATGTCTAAATTCTCGAAAAATGCGTAAGGGGGGGTAGTGTCGAAAATATTGAAAAATAGGTAAGTGTTTAGTATGTCGAAATTCTCAAAAAGTACGTAAGGGGGGGTAGTGTCGAAAATATTGAAAAAAAACGTAAGTGTTTAGTATGTCTAAATTCTCGAAAAATGCGTAAGGGGGGGTAGTGTCGAAAATATTGAAAAAAAAGGTAAGTGTTTAGTATGTCGAAAATGTGGAAAAATACGTAAGGGGGGGTAGTGTGTCAAAAATATTGAAAAAAACAGTAAGTGGTTAGTTTGTTGAAAATATGGAAAAAATACGTAAGGGGGGGTAGTGTGTCAAAAATATTGAAAAATAGGTAAGTGTTTAGTATGTCGAAATTCTCGAAAAATACGTAAGGGGGGGGTAGTGTGTCAAAAATATTGAAAAATAGGTAAATGTTTAGTATGTCGAAATTCTCGAAAAATACGTAAGGGGGGGTGTGTGTCGGAAATATTGAAAAAAAGGTAAGTGTTTAGTATGTCGAAATTCTCGAAAAATACGTAAGGGGGGGTAGTGTCGAAAATATTGAAAAAAAAGGTGAGTGTTTAGTATGTCGAAAATGTGGAAAAATACGTAAGGGGGGGTAAAGTGTCAAAAATATTGAAAAAAACGTAAGTGTTTAGTATGTCAAAAAATGTCGAAAAATACGTAAGGGGGGGTAGTGTGTCAAAAATATTGAAAAATAGGTAAGTGTTTAGTATGTCGAAATTCTCGAAAAATACGTAAGGGGGGGTAGTGTCAAAAATATTGAAAAAAAAGGTAAGTGTTTAGTATGTCGAAATTCTCGAAAAATACGTAAGGGGGGGTAGTGTGTCAAAAATATTGAAAAATAGGTAAGTGTTTAGTATGTCGAAATTCTCGAAAAATACGTAAGGGGGGGTAGTGTCGAAAATATTGAAAAAAAAGGTAAGTGTTTAGTATGTCGAAATTCTCGAAAAATACGTAAGGGGGGGTAGTGTCGAAAATATTGAAAAAAAAGGTAAGTGTTTAGTATGTCGAAAATGTGGAAAAATACGTAAGGGGGGTAGTGTCGAAAATATTGAAAAATAGGTAAGTGTTTGGTATGTCGAAATTCTCGAAAAATACGTAAGGGGGGGTAGTGTGTCAAAAATATTGAAAAATAAGTAAGTGTTTATTTAGTATGTCGAAATTATCGAAAAATACGTAAGGGGGGGTAGTGTGTCAAAAATATTGAAAAATAGGTAAGTGTTTAGTATGTCGAAATTCTCGAAAAATACGTAAGGGGGGGTAGTGTGTCAAAAATATTGAAAAATAGGTAAGTGTTTAGTATGTCGAAATTCTCGAAAAATACGTAAGGGGGGGTAGTGTGTCAAAAATATTGAAAAAATAGGTAAGTGTTTAGTATGTCGAAATTCTCGAAAAATACGTAAGGGGGGGTAGTGTCAAAAATATTGAAAAATAGGTAAGCGTTTAGTATGTCGAAATTCTCGAATAATACGTAAGGGGGGGTAGTGTCGAAAATATTGAAAAAAAACGTAAGTGTTTAGTATGTCGAAAATCTCGATAAATACGTAAGGGGGGGTAGTGTCGAAAATATTGAAAAAAAGGTAAGTGTTTAGTATGTCGAAATTATCGAAAAATACGTAAGGGGGGGTAGTGTCGAAAATATTAAAAAATAGGTAAGTGTTTAGTATGTCGAAAATGTCGAAAAATATGTAAGGGGGGGTAGTGTAGAAAATATTGAAAAAAAAGGTAAGTGTTTAGTATGTCAAAAATGTCGAAAAATACGTAAGGGGGGGTAGTGTCGAAAATATTGAAAAAAAAGGTAAGTGTTTAGTATGTCGAAAATGTCGAAAAATACGTAAGGGGGGGTAGTGTCGAAAATATTGAAAAAAAAGGTAAGTGTTTAGTATGTCAAAAATGTCGAAAAATACGTAAGGGGGGGTAGTGTCGAAAATATTGAAAAAAAAGGTAAGCGTTTAGTATGTCGAAATTCTCGAAAAATATGTAAGGGGGGGTAGTGTCGAAAATATTGAAAAATAGGTAAGTGTTTGGTATGTCGAAATTCTCGAAAAATACGTAAGGGGGGGTAGTGTGTCAAAAATATTGAAAAATAAGTAAGTGTTTATTTAGTATGTCGAAATTATCGAAAAATACGTAAGGGGGGGTAGTGTGTCAAAAATATTGAAAAATAGGTAAGTGTTTAGTATGTCGAAATTCTCGAAAAATACGTAAGGGGGGGTAGTGTGTCAAAAATATTGAAAAATAGGTAAGTGTTTAGTATGTCGAAATTCTCGAAAAATACGTAAGGGGGGGTAGTGTCAAAAATATTGAAAAAAAAGGTAAGTGTTTAGTATGTCGAAATTTTTGAAAAATATGTAAGGGGGGGTAGTGTGTCAAAAATATTGAAAAAAAAGGTAAGCGTTTAGTATGTCGAAATTCTCGAATAATACGTAAGGGGGGGTAGTGTCGAAAATATTGAAAAAAAACGTAAGTGTTTAGTATGTCGAAAATCTCGATAAATACGTAAGGGGGGGTAGTGTCGAAAATATTGAAAAAAAAGGTAAGTGTTTAGTATGTCGAAATTCTCGAAAATACGTAAGGGGGGGTAGTGTCGAAAATATTGAAAAAAAAGGTAAGTGTTTAGTATGTCAAAAATGCCGAAAAATACGTAAGGGGGGGTAGTGTGTCAAAAATATTGAAAAATAGGTAAGTGTTTAGTATGTCGAAAATCTCGATAAATACGTAAGGGGGGGTAGTGTCGAAAATATTGAAAAAAAGGTAAGTGTTTAGTATGTCGAAATTATCGAAAAATACGTAAGGGGGGGTAGTGTCGAAAATATTAAAAAATAGGTAAGTGTTTAGTATGTCGAAAATGTCGAAAAATATGTAAGGGGGGGTAGTGTAGAAAATATTGAAAAAAAAGGTAAGTGTTTAGTATGTCAAAAATGTCGAAAAATACGTAAGGGGGGGTAGTGTCGAAAATATTGAAATAAAAGGTAAGCGTTTAGTATGTCGAAATTCTCGAAAAATATGTAAGGGGGGGTAGTGTCGAAAATATTGAAAAAAACAGTAAGTGGTTAGTTTGTCGAAAATATGGAAAAAATACGTAAGGGGGGGTAGTGTGTCAAAAATATTGAAAAATAGGTAAGTGTTTAGTATGTCAAAAATGTCGAAAAATACGTAAGGGGGGGTAGTGTCGAAAATATTGAAAAAAAAGGTAAGTGTTTAGTATGTCGAAAATGTCGAAAAATACGTAAGGGGGGGTAGTGTCGAAAATATTGAAAAAAAAGGTAAGTGTTTAGTATGTCAAAAATGTCGAAAAATACGTAAGGGGGGGTAGTGTCGAAAATATTGAAAAAAAAGGTAAGCGTTTAGTATGTCGAAATTCTCGAAAATACGTAAGGGGGGGTAGTGTCGAAAATATTGAAAAAAAAGGTAAGTGTTTAGTATGTCGAAAATGTCGAAAAATACGTAAGGGGGGGTAGTGTCGAAAATATTGAAAAAAACAGTAAGTGGTTAGTTTGTCGAAAATATGGAAAAAATACGTAAGGGGGGGTAGTGTGTCAAAAATATTGAAAAATAGGTAAGTGTTTAGTATGTCGAAATTCTCAAAAAGTACGTAAGGGGGGGTAGTGTCGAAAATATTGAAAAAAAACGTAAGTGTTTAGTATGTCTAAATTCTCGAAAAATGCGTAAGGGGGGGTAGTGTCGAAAATATTGAAAAAAAAGGTAAGTGTTTAGTATGTCGAAAATGTGGAAAAATACGTAAGGGGGGGTAGTGTGTCAAAAATATTGAAAAAAACAGTAAGTGGTTAGTTTGTTGAAAATATGGAAAAAATACGTAAGGGGGGGTAGTGTGTCAAAAATATTGAAAAATAGGTAAGTGTTTAGTATGTCGAATTTCTCGAAAAATACGTAAGGGGGGGGTAGTGTCGAAAATATTGAAAAATAGGTAAGTGTTTAGTATGTCGAAATTCTCGAAATTACGTAAGGGGGGGTAGTGTCGAAACTATTGAAAAAAAACCTAAGTGTTTAGTATGTCGAAAATGTGGAAAAATACGTAAGGGGGGGTAGTGTGTCAAAAATATTGAAAAATAGGTAAATGTTTAGTATGTCGAAATTCTCGAAAAATACGTAAGGGGGGGTAGTGTCGAATATATTGAAAAATAGGTAAGTGTTTAGTATGTCGAAAATCTCAAATAATACGTAAGGGGGGGTAGTGTCGAAAATATTGAAAAAAAGGTAAGCGTTTAGTATGTCGAAATTCTCAAATAATACGTAAGGGGGGGTAGTGTCGAAAATATTGAAAAAAAACGTAAGTGTTTAGTATGTCGAAATTCTCGAAAAATACGTAAGGGGGGGTAGTGTCAAAAATATTGAAAAATAGGTAAGTGTTTAGTATGTCGAAAATCTCGATAAATACGTAAGGGGGGGTAGTGTCGAAAATATTGAAAAAAAGGTAAGTGTTTAGTATGTCGAAATTATCGAAAAATACGTAAGGGGGGGTAGTGTCGAAAATATTAAAAAATAGGTAAGTGTTTAGAATGTCGAAAATGTCGAAAAATATGTAAGGGGGGGTAGTGTAGAAAATATTGAAAAAAAAGGTAAGTGTTTAGTATGTCGAAATTCTCGAAAAATACGTAAGGGGGGGTAGTGTCGAAAATATTGAAAAAAAAGGTGAGTGTTTAGTATGTCGAAAATGTGGAAAAATACGTAAGGGGGGGTAAAGTGTCAAAAATATTGAAAAAAACGTAAGTGTTTAGTATGTCGAAATTCTCGAAAAATACGTAAGGGGGGGTAGTGTCGAAAATATTGAAAAAAAAGGTGAGTGTTTAGTATGTCGAAAATGTGGAAAAATACGTAAGGGGGGGTAGTGTGTCAAAAATATTGAAAAATAGGTAAGTGTTTAGTATGTCGAAATTCTTGAAAAATACGTAAGGGGGGGTAGTGTCGAAAATATTGAAAAATAGGTAAGTGTTTAGTATGTCGAAATTCTCGAAAAATACGTAAGGGGGGGTAGTGTCGAAAATATTGAAAAATAGGTAAGTGTTTAGTATGTCGAAATTCTCGAAAAATACGTAAGGGGGGGTAGTGTCGAAAATATTGAAAAAAAAGGTAAGTGTTTAGTATGTCGAAAATGTGGAAAAATACGTAAGGGGGGGGTAGTGTCGAAAATATTGAAAAAAAAGGTAAGTGTTTAGTATGTCGAAATTCTCGAAAAATACGTAAGGGGGGGTAGTGTCGAAAATATTGAAAAATAGGTAAGTGTTTAGTATGTCGAAATTCTCGAAAAATACGTAAGGGGGGGTAGTGTCGAAAATATTGAAAAAAAAGGTAAGTGTTTAGTATGTCGAAAATGTGGAAAAATACGTAAGGGGGGGGTAGTGTGTCAAAAATATTGAAAAATAGGTAAGTGTTTAGTATGTCGAAATTCTTGAAAAATACGTAAGGGGGGGTAGTGTCGAAAATATTGAAAAATAGGTAAGTGTTTAGTTTGTCAAAATTCTCGAAAAATACGTAAGGGGGGGTAGTGTCGAAAATATTGAAAAATAGGTAAGCGTTTAGTATGTTGAAATTCTCGAATAATACGTAAGGGGGGGTAGTGTCGAAAATATTGAAAAAAAACGTAAGCGTTTAGTATGTCGAAATTCTCGAATAATACGTAAGGGGGGGTAGTGTCGAAAATATTGAAAGAAAACGTAAGTGTTTAGTATGTCGAAAATCTCGATAAATACGTAAGGGGGGGTAAAGTGTCAAAAATATTGAAAAAAACGTAAGTGTTTAGTATGTCGAAATTCTCGAAAATACGTAAGGGGGGGTAGTGTCGAAAATATTGAAAAAAAAGGTAAGTGTTTAGTATGTCGAAAATGTGGAAAAATACGTAAGGGGGGGTAGTGTGTCAAAAATTTTGAAAAAACCAGTAAGTGGTTAGTTTGTTGAAAATATGGAAAAAATACGTAAGGGGGGTAGTGTGTCAAAAATATTGAAAAATAGGTAAGTGTTTAGTATGTCGGAATTCTCGAAAAATACGTAAGGGGGGGGTAGTGTCGAAAATATTGAAAAATAGGTAAGTGTTTAGTATGTCGAAATTCTCGAAATTACGTAAGGGGGGGTAGTGTCGAAAATATTGAAAAAAAACCTAAGTGTTTAGTATGTCGAAAATGTGGAAAAATACGTAAGGGGGGGTAGTGTGTCAAAAATATTGAAAAATAGGTAAATGTTTAGTATGTCGAAATTCTCGAAAAATACGTAAGGGGGGGTAGTGTGTCGGAAATATTGAAAAAAAGGTAAGCGTTTAGTATGTCGAAATTCTCGAATAATACGTAAGGGGGGGTAGTGTCGAAAATATTGAAAAAAAACGTAAGCGTTTAGTATGTCGAAATTCTCGAATAATACGTAAGGGGGGGTAGTGTCGAAAATATTGAAAAAAAACGTAAGTGTTTAGTATGTCGAAAATCTCGATAAATACGTAAGGGGGGGGTAGTGTCAAAAATATTGAAAAAAACAGTAAGTGGTTAGTTTGTTGAAAATATGGAAAAAATACGTAAGGGGGGGTAGTGTCGGAAATATTGAAAAAAAGGTAAGTGTTTAGTATGTCGAAATTCTCGATAAAATACGTAAGGGGGGGTAGTGTGTCGGAAATATTGAAAAAAAGGTAAGCGTTTAGTATGTCGAAATTCTCGAATAATACGTAAGGGGGGGTAGTGTCGAAAATATTGAAAAAAAACGTAAGCGTTTAGTATGTCGAAATTCTCGAATAATACGTAAGGGGGGGTAGTGTCGAAAATATTGAAAAAAAACGTAAGTGTTTAGTATGTCGAAAATCTCGATAAATACGTAAGGGGGGGTAGTGTCGAAAATATTGAAAAAAAGGTAAGTGTTTAGTATGTCGAAATTATCGAAAAATACGTAAGGGGGGGTAAAGTGTCAAAAATATTGAAAAAAAACGTAAGTGTTTAGTATGTCGAAATTCTCGAAAATACGTAAGGGGGGGTAGTGTCGAAAATATTGAAAAAAAAGGTAAGTGTTTAGTATGTGGAAAATGTGGAAAAATACGTAAGGGGGGGTAGTGTCGAAAATATTGAAAAAAAAGGTAAGTGTTTAGTATGTCCAAATTCTCGAAAATACGTAAGGGGGGGTAGTGTCGAAAATATTGAAAAATAGGTAAGTGTTTAGTATGTCGAAAATGTGGAAAAATACGTAAGGGGGGGTAGTGTGTCAAAAATATTGAAAAATGAAAAAAACGTAAGTGTTTAGTATGTCGAAATTCTCGAAAAATACGTAAGGGGGGGTAGTGTCAAAAATATTGAAAAAAACAGTAAGTGGTTAGTTTGTTGAAAATATGGAAAAAATACGTAAGGGGGGGTAGTGTCGGAAATATTGAAAAAAAGGTAAGTGTTTAGTATGTCGAAATTCTCGATAAAATACGTAAGGGGGGGTAGTGTCGGAAATATTGAAAAATAGGTAAGTGTTTAGTATGTCAAAAAATGTCGAAAAATACGTAAGGGGGGGTAGTGTGTCAAAAATATTGAAAAATAGGTAAGTGTTTAGTATGTCGAAATTCTCGAAAAATACGTAAGGGGGGGTAGTGTCAAAAATATTGAAAAAAACAGTAAGTGGTTAGTTGGTTGAAAATATGGAAAAAATACGTAAGGGGGGGTAGTGTGTCAAAAATATTGAAAAATAGGTAAGCGTTTAGTATGTCGAAATTCTCGAAAAATACGTAAGGGGGGGGTAGTGTCGAAAATATTGAAAAATAGGTAAGTGTTTAGTATGTCGAAATTCTCGAAATTACGTAAGGGGGGGGTAGTGTCGAAAATATTGAAAAAAAACGTAAGTGTTTAGTATGTCGAAAATGTGGAAAAATACGTAAGGGCGGGTAGTGTGTCGAAAATATTGAAAAAAAAGGTAAGTGTTTAGTATGTCGAAAATGTGGAAAAATACGTAAGGGGGGGTAGTGTGTCAAAAATATTGAAAAATAGGTAAGTGTTTAGTATGTCGAAATTCTTGAAAAATACGTAAGGGGGCGTAGTGTCGAAAATATTGAAAAATAGGTAAGTGTTTAGTATGTCGAAATTCTCGAAAAATACGTAAGGGGGGGTAGTGTGTCGAAAATATTGAAAAAAAGGTAAGTGTTTAGTATGTTGAAATTCTCGGAAAAGTAAGGGGGGGTAGTGTCGAAAATATTGAAAAAAAACGTAAGTGTTTAGTAAGTCGAAATTCTCAAAAAGTACGTAAGGGGGGGTAGTGTCGAAAATATTGAAAAAAAACGTAAGTGTTTAGTATGTCGAAAATGTGGAAAAATACGTAAGGGGGGGTAGTGTGTCAAAAATATTGAAAAAAACAGTAAGTGGTTAGTTTGTTGAAAATATGGAAAAAATACGTAAGGGGGGGTAGTGTCGAAAATGTTGAAAAAAAAACCTAAGTGGTTAGTATGTCGAAAATGTCAAAAAATACGTAAGGGGGGTAGTGTGTCAAAAATGTTGAAAAAAAACGTAAGGGGGGGGTAGTGTGTCAAAAATGTCGAAAAATACGTATGGGTGGCAGTGTGTCGAAAATGTCGATAAAACCGTAAGGGGGGGTAGTGTGTCGAGAACGTTGAAAAAAAACCTAAGTGGTTAGTATGTCGAAAATGTCGAAAAATACGTAAGGGGGGGGTAGTGTGTCAAAAATGTTGAAAAAAACCGTAAGGGGGGGGCAGTGTGTCGAAAATGTGGAAAAAAAGGTAAGTGTTTAGTATGTCGAAATTCTCGAAAAATACGTAAGGGGGGGTAGTGTCGAAAATATTGAAAAATAGGTAAGTGTTTAGTTTGTCAAAATTCTCGAAAAATACGTAAGGGGGGGTAGTGTCAAAAATATTGAAAAATAGGTAAGCGTTTAGTATGTTGAAATTCTCGAATAATACGTAAGGGGGGGTAGTGTCGAAAATATTGAAAAAAAACGTAAGCGTTTAGTATGTCGAAATTCTCGAATAATACGTAAGGGGGGGTAGTGTCGAAAATATTGAAAAAAAACGTAAGTGTTTAGTATGTCGAAATTCTCGAAAAATACGTAAGGGGGGGGTAGTGTCGAAAATAATGAAAAAAAAGGTAAGTGTTTAGTATGTCAAAAATGTCGAAAAATACGCAAGGGGGGGTATGGTGTCAAAAATATTGAAAAATAGGTAAGTGTTTAGTATGTCGAAATTCTCGAAAAAGTAAGGGTGGGTAGTGTCGAAAATATTGAAAAAAAAGGTAAGTGTTTAGTATGTCGAAATTCTCGAAAAATACGTAAGGGGGGGTAGTGTCGAATATATTGAAAAATAGGTAAGTGTTTAGTATGTCGAAATTCTCGAAAAATACGTAAGGGGGGGTAGTGTCGAATATATTGAAAAATAGGTAAGTGTTTAGTATGTCGAAATTCTCGAAAAATACGTAAGGGGGGGTAGTGTGTCAAAAATATTGAAAAATAGGTAAGTGTTTAGTATGTCGAAATTCTCGAAAAATACGTAAGGGGGGGTAGTGTCGAAAATATTGAAAAATAGGTAAGTGTTTAGTATGTCAAAAATGTCGAAAAATACGGAAGGGGGGGTAGTGTGTCAAAAATATTGAAAAATAGGTAAGTGTTTAGTATGTCGAAATTCTCGAAAAATACGTAAGGGGGGGTAGTGTCGAAAATATTGAAAAATAGGTAAGTGTTTAGTATGTCGAAATTCTCGAAAAATACGTAAGGGGGGGTAGTGTCGAATATATTGAAAAATAGGTAAGTGTTTAGTATGTCGAAATTCTCGAAAAATACGTAAGGGGGGGTAGTGTCGAATATATTGAAAAATAGGTAAGTGTTTAGTATGTCGAAATTCTCGAAAAATACGTAAGGGGGGGTAGTGTCGAATATATTGAAAAATAGGTAAGTGTTTAGTATGTCGAAATTCTCGAATAGTACGTAAGGGGGGGTAGTGTCGAAAATATTGAAAAAAAACGTAAGTGTTTAGTATGTCGAAATTATCGAAAAATACGTAAGGGGGGTAGTGTCGAAAATATTGAAAAATAGGTAAGTGTTTAGTATGTCGAAATTCTCGAAAAATACGTAAGGGGGGGTAGTGTCGAATATATTGAAAAATAGGTAAGTGTTTAGTATGTCGAAATTCTCGAAAAATACGTAAGGGGGGGGTAGTGTCGAATATATTGAAAAATAGGTAAGTGTTTAGTATGTCGAAATTCTCGAAAAATACGTAAGGGGGGGTAGTGTCGAAAATATTGAAAAAAACGTAAGTGTTTAGTATGTCGAAAATGTGGAAAAATACGTAAGGGGGGGTAGTGTGTCAAAAATATTGAAAAATAGGTAAGTGTTTAGTATGTCGAAATTCTCGAAAAATACGTAAGGGGGGGTAGTGTCGAAAATATTGAAAAATAGGTAAGTGTTTAGTATGTCAAAAATGTCGAAAAATACGTAAGGGGGGGTAGTGTGTCAAAAATATTGAAAAATAGGTAAGTGTTTAGTATGTCGAAATTCTCGAAAAATACGTAAGGGGGGGGTAGTGTCGAAAATATTGAAAAATAGGTAAGTGTTTAGTATGTCGAAATTCTCGAAAAATACGTAAGGGGGGGTAGTGTGTCAAAAATATTGAAAAATAGGTAAGTGTTTAGTATGTCGAAATTCTCGAAAAAGTAAGGGGGGTAGTGTCGAAAATATTGAAAAAAAAGGTAAGTGTTTAGTATGTCGAAAATGTCGAAAAATACGTAAGGGGGGGTAAAGTGTCAAAAATATTGAAAAAAACGTAAGTGTTTAGTATGTCGAAATTCTCGAAAATACGTAAGGGGGGGTAGTGTCGAAAATATTGAAAAAAAAGGTAAGTGTTTAGTATGTCGAAAATGTGGAAAAATACGTAAGGGGGGGTAGTGTCGAAAATATTGAAAAAAAAGGTAAGTGTTTAGTATGTCCAAATTCTCGAAAATACGTAAGGGGGGGTAGTGTCGAAAATATTGAAAAATAGGTAAGTGTTTAGTATATCGAAAATGTGGAAAAATACGTAAGGGGGGTAGTGTCGAAAATATTGAAAAAAAAGGTAAGTGTTTAGTATGTCGAAAATGTCGAAAAATACGTAAGGGGGGGTAAAGTGTCAAAAATATTGAAAAAAACGTAAGTGTTTAGTATGTCGAAATTCTCGAAAATACGTAAGGGGGGGTAGTGTCGAAAATATTGAAAAAAAAGGTAAGTGTTTAGTATGTCGAAAATGTGGAAAAATACGTAAGGGGGGGTAGTGTCGAAAATATTGAAAAAAAAGGTAAGTGTTTAGTATGTCCAAATTCTCGAAAATACGTAAGGGGGGGTAGTGTCGAAAATATTGAAAAATAGGTAAGTGTTTAGTATATCGAAAATGTGGAAAAATACGTAAGGGGGGGGTAGTGTGTCAAAAATATTGAAAAATGAAAAAAACGTAAGTGTTTAGTATGTCGAAAATCTCGATAAATACGTAAGGGGGGGTAGTGTCGAAAATATTGAAAAAAAGGTAAGTGTTTAGTATGTCGAAATTCTCGATAAAATACGTAAGGGGGGGTAGTGTCGGAAATATTGAAAAAAAGGTAAGCGTTTAGTATGTCGAAATTCTCGAATAATACGTAAGGGGGGGTAGTGTCAAAAATATTGAAAAATAGGTAAGTGTTTAGTATGTCGAAATTCTCGAAAAATACGTAAGGGGGGGTAGTGTCAAAAATATTGAAAAAAACAGTAAGTGGTTAGTTGGTTGAAAATATGGAAAAAATACGTAAGGGGGGGTAGTGTGTCAAAAATATTGAAAAATAGGTAAGCGTTTAGTATGTCGAAATTCTCGAAAAATACGTAAGGGGGGGGGTAGTGTCGAAAATATTGAAAAATAGGTAAGTGTTTAGTATGTCGAAATTCTCGAAATTACGTAAGGGGGGGGTAGTGTCGAAAATATTGAAAAAAAACGTAAGTGTTTAGTATGTCGAAAATGTGGAAAAATACGTAAGGGGGGGTAGTGTGTCGAAAATATTGAAAAAAAAGGTAAGTGTTTAGTATGTCGAAATTCTCGAAAAGTACGTAAGGGGGGGTAGTGTCAAAAATATTGAAAAATAGGTAAATGTTTAGTATGTCGAAATTCTCGAAAAATACGTAAGGGGGGGTAGTGTGTCGAAAATATTGGAAAATAGGTAAGTGTTTAGTATGTCGAAAATGTCAAAAAATACGTAAGGGGGGGTAGTGTGTCAAAAATATTGAAAAATAGGTAAATGTTTAGTATGTCGAAATTCTCGAAAAGTACGTAAGGGGGGGTAGTGTCGAAAATATTGAAAAAAACAGTAAGTGGTTAGTTTGTTGAAAATATGGAAAAAATACGTAAGGGGGGGTAGTGTCGGAAATATTGAAAAAAAGGTAAGTGTTTAGTATGTCGAAATTCTCGAAAAATACGTAAGGGGGGGTAGTGTCGAAAATATTGAAAAAAAACGTAAGTGTTTAGTATGTCTAAATTCTCGAAAAATGCGTAAGGGGGGGTAGTGTCGAAAATATTGAAAAAAAAGGTAAGTGTTTAGTATGTCGAAAATGTGGAAAAATACGTAAGGGGGGGTAGTGTGTCAAAAATATTGAAAAAAACAGTAAGTGGTTAGTTTGTTGAAAATATGGAAAAAATACGTAAGGGGGGGTAGTGTCGAAAATGTTGAAAAAAAAACCTAAGTGGTTAGTATGTCGAAAATGTCAAAAAATACGTATGGGTGGCAGTGTGTCGAAAATGTCGATAAAACCGTAAGGGGGGGTAGTGTGTCGAGAACGTTGAAAAAAAACCTAAGTGGTTAGTATGTCGAAAATGTCGAAAAATACGTAAGGGGGGGGTAGTGTGTCAAAAATGTTGAAAAAAACCGTAAGGGGGGGGCAGTGTGTCGAAAATGTGGAAAAATACGTAAGGGGGGGTAGTGTGTCGAGAACGTTGAAAAATACGTAAGGGGGGGTGGTGTGTCAAAAGTGTTGAAAAAAACGTAAGGGGGGTAGTGTCGAAAATGTCGAAAAAAAAACGTAAGGGGGGGTAGTGTGTCGAAAATGTTGAAAAAAAAACAAAGTGGTTAGTATGTCGAAAAATACGTAAGGGGGGGTAGTGTGTCGAAAATGTTGAAAAAAAACCTAAGTGGTTAGTATGTCGAAAAATACGTAAGGGGGGTAGTGTGTCGAAAATGTCGAAAAATACGTAAGGGGGGGTGGTGTGTCAAAAGTGTTGAAAAAAACGTAAGGGGGGTAGTGTCGAAAATGTCGAAAAAAAAACGCAAGGGGGGGTAGTGTGTCGAAAATGTTGAAAAAAAACCTAAGTGGTTAGTATGTCGAAAATGTCGAAAAATACGTAAGGGGGGGGTAGTGTGTCAAAAATGTTGAAAAAAACCGTAAGGGGGGGGTAGTGTGTCGAAAATGTGGAAAAATACGTAAGGGGGGGTAGTGTGTCGAGAACGTTGAAAAAAAAAACCTAAGTGGTTAGTATGTCGAAAATGTCTAAAAATACGTAAGGGGGGTAGTGTGTCGAAAATGTCGAAAAATACGTAAGGGGGGGTGGTGTGTCAAAAGTGTTGAAAAAAACGTAAGGGGGGTAGTGTCGAAAATGTCGAAAAAAAAAACGTAAGGGGGGGTAGTGTGTCGAAAATGTTGAAAAAAAAACAAAGTGGTTAGTATGTCGAAAAATACGTAAGGGGGGGTAGTGTGTCGAAAATGTTGAAAAAAACCCAAAGTGGTTAGTATGTCGAAAAATACGTAAGGAGTGAGTATGTCGAAAATGTCGGAAACAAGACATAAGGCGTTACTGTCCTCTCGTGGTTTAGGTCTTGCCTGTCAGACAGGATGCAATGTGTTAACCATGGCAATCTGACCTTTAAACAATTTAATGTCCCCTGTGGTATTCCACAGGGCTCTGTACGTGGCCCCCTTCTTTTTAGTATTTTAATGATGCCGCTTGGTGACATTATCCGCAAGTATATTATTTTCCATTGCTTCGCACATGACACTCAATTGTATGTGCCATTGGACACAACTGGACAGTTAAGTTGTAGAAGTGTAGAAGGAGGCTTGCTTTACTGAGATTCAAACATTGATGTCACTTCATGTTTTGCGCCCTTAACCCAGAATGAAACTGAAATGTTGATTATACAGTGGTCCAACTCACTGTCCTGAGTTGTTTTCAAACGCTACCCTGAACCAAGACAAATGTAATATCACCCATAGTGACTCAAAAATCTAAGTGTTATATTTGGTCCTAATCTGTCGTTTCAGTCACACGTGAAAAATATGACTAGAATAGCTTTCTACCACCTCCGTAATATTGCGAAGATTCGTTCGGTGATGTCCCAATCAGATGCAGAGGTTTTAATTCATGCGTTTATTACTTCTTGGCTCGATTACTGTAATGTATTGCTTTCTGGTCTACCGATAGCTAGCATTAAAAGTTTGCAGCTGGTTCAGAATGAAGCAGCTAGACTTTTGACTAAGACCAAAATGTTTGAGCATATTAATCCTGTATTGGCCAACTTGCACTGGCTCCCAGTCCACTTAAGATGTGACTTTAAGGTTCTCTTTTTAACATATAAATGTTTGCATGGACTCGCACTCTCTTATCTGATTTAATTTCCCCTTATGTTCCTGTACGGAGTCTGCGCTCGGAAAATGCCGGTCTACTTGTGACTCAGAGAGCCAAGAAGTCTGCAGGCTTGAGAGCGTTCTCCATCCGGGCCCCGGTGCTATGGAATGCCCTGCCTCCAGAGATAAGATCTGCAACCTCAATGGAAGTTTTTAAAAGTCAAGTCATTTTTTTTTTGTATAGCTCTTAATCACAAAGAGTCTCAAAGGGCTTCACAGGTTATTACACATGAGAAGTTTAGGTTATTCATATGCTATAGAGTAGAAGTGAGTTTAAGTTTAGATTGAAACATTTCCACCGAGGTTGCAGATCGGATCTCAGGGGGAAGAGCATTCCACAACACCGGTTGCCCGGATGGAGAACGCTCTCGAACCTGCGGAACACTTCTTGGCTCTTGGGATCACCATAAGACCGGCGCTCTCAGAACGAAGGCTTCGGGCCGGAACATAGGGGGAAATCAGATTCGAAAGACATGAGGAAGGAAAGTCCATGTATGATTTTGTATAATAAGAGAACCTTGAAATCACATCTTAGGCTAACAGGGAGCCAATGCAGGTTAGCCAAAATTGGGGTGATGTGATCGGACTTTTTTGTCCTAGTTAAAAGCCTGGCTGCGGCATTTTGAACCAGCTGAAGACTCTTGAGTCTGGTCATCGGAAGACCAGAGTGTAGTGCATTACAGTCATCGAGACGGGAGGTAACAAACGCGTGAATTATAATCTCTGCATCCGACTGAGACAGTATAGGGCGAATTTTAGCAATGTTACGAAGATGGAAGAAAGCTTAAGACACACTTCTATTCCAAAGCCTATGATTGATGCCCACCTCATATTCTGTATTGTCCTGTCTTTTTCCAACCGCCTGCCTGGTGGTGATGATACGAAGGAGAAGGACGATTTGAGATGAGTCAGCGGACCGGCGTCTGAACTGAAGCATGTGAACGCTTGCATGGACCAGCTGGCAGAGATGGGAAGCTGCGTCGTGGCCGTCATAGACTTTCTGGACTAGTTTACAGGCGGGCTGCTGTCATGCACTTTCCAGAAAAAATTTCAACATGTTACCTAGTGTTTACTATATTCGTGTACTGTAATGCTGAATGTAATTCACCCTGATCATCCTGAAAGGGGGATGACCACTTGTGAGGTCCCTTCTCAAGGTTTCTCTTTTTCCTCACGCTGAGGTTTTGAGTTGTTCCTTGCCCGCATGTTGCTTTAAGATCAGGTCATTGTTATTCTGTGCAGTCCTTTCAGACATTTTTGTGATTAAGGGCGTCATCAATAAATTTGACTTGACTAGTATGCCGAAAAACGACATAGGGGGTTAGTATGTCGAAAATGCTGAAAAAAAGACATAAGGGGTTAGTATGTTGAAATATGTACTTCTATTGATTTTGATCTTTTTATATTCCCGGATGTCCATAACACGGAGGAGTTGAGATTCAAACCTGCATTTTGTTTATCACAAGACGAGCGCTCTACCTCCTGAGCCAATGCCGCAAACTTTCTTGTCTTAGATAAAAGCCTGGCTGCAGCATTTTCTACCATCTACAGGCTCCTGATGGACCCATGTGGAGGAGGCAGAAACTGGAGGCGGAGGTATTTAATAGCACAGGAAGGTAAAGTGGCAAACAAGGTTATCATACAATGACACGTCCAAACCTGAAAAAGTCCAAGCCAGAAACAGAGACAGAAACTGAAAAGGGAAATCATAAGCAGCAACCGGAACCAAACACACACAAACATGGCATTTTGGTGGAAATTCAAACGTTTCGACGCAGTGTGCTGTCCAAGCAGAAGTCTTGGTGTAATTAGGGACAGGTCTGAGGATATTGGACATACCTGTGCCCAGTTCTAACAAGCACAGCGCCCCCTGGTGGACAGAGGAGCACCAGGCCCTAACAGGACTTCTTTTGTTTTGTACACAAGCCGGTGGTAAATAATACACAAAGTCGCTTTTAAAAAATGCTTAAAAGTCAAAAAAGATCCCAATTAGATTTGGTTGATTTTTTCATGGCAAATTGCAAAACGTCTCCGTTTTAGTCAAGTCTTCGAATAACGCACTCGGAATTTGTCCCCAACCACACACCGGGCATCATTTTATTATAAAAAGTGGTCTTAAGCTGCTGCAGGGGAGTCACCGTCTGGCCGAGGGCGCCGCGGTCGGCCTGCTCCACGGCGTAGAAGTTGAGAATACCGGCCGGATGGTCCATGTAAACGCCCAACACCGAAGTTTCGGGAACGTCCCGGATCTCGGAGATATGGCCGCCGTGCCAGGCGTGGTAACCGGGGCCGCTCCACCCCAAACACCAAGAGTCCTCATTATCGCCGAGGCCGCAGGAGCCATCTTTGTTCCTTCTGCCGGCGCTTTCGCTGGCCACCCCGACCATGACCCAGCCAGAACACTGAACTTCGTAGTAAGCCCGGCGACCCGCGATGCCTTCTTTGCAGAGAACCTTTTGAAACCAAATTCAAAGTCAGGTCGCAGCCACCGAACCGGAGATCTACACATTTACTGTCGATGCGCATAGAACCGGTGACAAGGGAATCGGGTCATGCGGCGTTTCATCCGTCATTATGAAAACATCAAAGTTGCTTCTCGTTTAATCAATCACTCTCTCCTATCACTCTCAAGCTTACTTTCCAGGATCCTTTTTCCTCCTCAAACCTGCGGTCACTTGTTGCGTTTTCCCGTCTTCACCAACCCCCTTCTCTTTACTATTTAAACACCGTCTCCATGGGTCTGCGCTAGTTCCTTATATTGCATCCCGAGCACTCTTGGCTCAACAGCTCGTTATTCCAGAGTACCTGACCCTTGCCTGGCCTTCCGGATCACGAGTACCGCTCGGAGCTCTTGGCCCGTCACCGTCGCTGATTGAGATAACTGGCCCACCGACCTCTCTCCTGCATCTTGGCCCACGCTACCTGACGTTCTGTGCTCCCAACCCTGCCCGGATAAAAGACCACTGTTTGTTGTACTAATCAGCATTTCTGCACTTTGCTCCTGAGAAAATTCTTGACGCAATTAGTATAAAACTTTTTGCTGTCTTGAGCGACTACAATTGGTAAGACCAGGGAATCCGATTTGGCGGAAACCTCAGCGATGGTATTAGCGGGCTAAAAGCAAATCAATCCTACCAGTCATTTGTTTTGTTTTTTTATCATAATAACCCATTGATGCTTGCGTTCAAAAGAAGCAGCGCATAAACTTCGTTTTCAAGTTTAGGTAGGACAATAGTTTTTTTTCTATCCTAGAGTTTATCTCTGATAGTGAGCGGCAGCCTTTCCAGCAGCTCCGTGTTATTTCACTCTTTTTGCGATTTATTGTTTGAAGTTTTTTTCGTCCCGTTTGACAAACGACACTTTGGATGACTTTCTATCCTATGGTGATGGCTTTTAAAGCAGAAAAATGCGTTGATTCGAGGAATCGACTCCTTGCCCTGAAGAATTCTTGTGCCGGCGTGATGAGGGGGCCCTTTAGCGGATGCAGAGCCGGATCTAGCTAAGCGGCTAGCAGTGTTATAAGTCTTTGGTACCGTCCGTAGTCATGGTAAATGTGAATTCTCTACCAAATAAGACCAACAAACTGGCTGTGCTGGTGAAAAACATCAAAGCGCACAGGGAGTGTGCAGTTTGCTGTGTTTAATGGAAACGTGGCTCACGTTTAGCATCCCTGACGATAACGTGGAGCCACCCGGAGCTACCCGGCTTCAGCGCTGTTAGGGACAGAGACGCAAAAGCCTGCGGGAAGCGGAGAGGCGGTGGACTCGCTATCTACATGATCACGAGGTGGTGTCACCCTGGGCAAAAAGATTTCCATCTGCTGCAGGGCATCCAACTTTTGGCCGAGCGTGTGACGTCATCCACGCCGCTGTTGCTAAACTACATCACAGCACCCCGAGGCCATCCTGTTGATCTGTTCATAAACAACAAAAGGATACTGCTGGATGTGAGAATTTCCCTACGGGGATGAATAGAGTATCTATCTATTGCTTTCTTGCTCTTGTAAATCTGACTGTGCCCTGCCAGACAAGAACCTCACTGCTTTTTACTGTGATGTTTTCAACATCACATGAATCAAAACGGTTTCGACACAAATAGACGGGACTCACGTGCTATGGAAAAAAAGAAAATAAGAGTTGTTTTGCAACTTTGCAAGTTCAGGTAATCAAACGTTTTTTTTCGATGATTTCTTGCTCTCCCGTTCAAATGAATAGGATGTCGGTTGATTTCTTTCAAAATGTGACTGTGCCTCAGCAGACAGGAACCTCTCCGCACGTCAGTGCTCATCACAATTCTGCTGCCTCGTTTCAAAGGTGGTCCAGTTGGCGACTGGACTGTTATGAAACGGCCTTTTGGGTCCGCTTTTAGTAACAAATGAAATCTGAGCTTCGTTCGGCATCACGGCCAAGTACCTGGGGCATGAACTCAAATCTCTTGGGACCTTCCAAGACGGGGCAAGTCAGGTCATCGGTCAGGCGAGACACCTTAGCGCCACCGTCGGTTACCCACAACATCTTGTTGGCCGTCCGGGTGTCGAAGGAAAGGTTCATCCAATCTGTCGGTTAAAGGGGTTTTTTTTAAGGTGAAAAACAAATTTGAACACACCCTCTCAAACAGAAAGGCCCCTTACATTGAACGAGGTCAGTTCTGGTCTTCGGCTCAGGCATACCTGGCTCGTAGGCTGGGATCTTTTCTGGGGAAGAGACGTGATTGGACATTATCCACCAAACCTAAAGAGCTCTTCGTCCGTTTGTAAACCTTGTGACGTATCCAGTGGGCGGGTCTTAAACAAGCAAACAAAACTTGGAAAATACCTACGATTTTGATTTTCTGTGGTGTTGTTGTTGCGGAATGAAACTGTACTGTAATAATATTGCAGGGAAAAAATGTATATTGATATACCTTGTGAATTCTATTCTTTTTTTGCTTCTTCGCCATTTTGTCAATCACGGTCGCCGTCTTTGATATTTTCGGCTATCCGTACACCTCCTTCCATTTTCATCTCCGACCTCGACTCATCCGGTAAGCTTTCCGCAATCGTTAGCAGTTTTTGTGAGATAACTACAAATGTTTCTAAATCATGCAAATAACGCATCTCTTGCAAAAATCTTTCACGGAAGTGCAGCTACTCCAACATTTTTTTTGCCAAAATACCTTTTTTGAGGGCTGCAAAACCGCCGCTGCAGCTCTGCATTTTTTTGGAATCAATATCTTGTAATCAGCCATTTTGACGGATGTGTTCTTTTTTTATATTTTTAACTTCACTTCAATTTTAGGACTTTTCCTAGATTGAGGAATTGTTTTTATTCACATTCATAAATAAGCCGTACAAAAAAAGTGACGACGGTATTTGTGTGGAAATACCATTGTGGAAAAAAAAAAGAACCTTGTAAAAATGCGTCCAGAAACACATTTTCGCACAAATTTCTGTAGCTATGAAAATACAGGTGAAGAGGGAGAATTAAATCTAACATTTTGTGGTAAAAGGAAAAGTTGTTTCATTAAGCAATATGAAATTTAGTGATTTCAATTCATCTGTGTATTTGACGGCTACGTGGCGATAGGTCATTTTGAACCAGAGGACATGGGGTGTATTCAGTAAATTAGAAGAGCTTTCAGCTGCTCTGCCCCCACAGCTCTGGAATTCATTACCGCCTGACCTCCGGAATTCTGCCACCCTGTCCATCTTCAAACGCGTACTAAAAAGCCACCTCTTCCGACTTGCCTATTTATAAAAAACGGACTCACGTACCACCCCCCTTCGGTAACAGTACTTGATTCTATTTTGATATGAATTGTTTGTTTGTTTCATTGTTATTTGATATTCTGCGACCCTTGGGTGTCCTGAAAGGCTCTTTGACATCAAATGGATTATTACTACATCAGGAGGGTTCAATCAACTTGGCCTGAAGAGCACTTTGGTTTGATAGGATGTGAGACGGAGGAAGCTGAGCCATAGACGAGGCTCTCATGTAAACAACATCAGATCTGATTTTTATGTCTGCCGGTGTTCGATTTTACGAGATTACAACATGCCGTGACTATTTTTCGCGGCTAACGCCAAAAAGGTTCGAGTGAGGTTAGAAAATAGCGCAACTATTCTGGGCACCGAGCAAGTGTTAAGCAGACAGCGAAAGCGACTATATTATACAAGATGACATTCGCGATAACATTCTTACAATATGACATAAGGAGCTAAGAAAAGTTGTCAGTGTTTTTTTTTTGTTTCTTCAGTTTTTGGAGATGAGGCTAAAACATACCATCCTGATGATATCAAAATCCCGACATAGGCAAAATCTATGTGATCAATATCTTGTTCAAGCATTCAATATAAGGCCTTGGCAACGTTGGCAAAAGAAAAGGCAAAGTGAATGGTCAGGGTTTTCTTTTTAGCACGAGAAGCATGCCATAGCTGACATTTCTCTTGCTGTCAAAGTGATGCCCGGCCTCACATGAACTGCAACCTTCCCTTCATTCACCCGACTAGGACGCAATAGCAGTTCCTTGTCAGATAAGGGAACCAAACACATTGCAGCTTCATCGCGTTGAGGCCATTTTTATACTGTGATTAGAGTTAGCCAGGATTTTTTGGGAAGAACACTGGGTATACTTTATCTGTTATTCTTACATGAACCCCCAATATTATTCCTGTCTTTCATATAAATTGGTTTGAAGATGCTACTGGTAGTTATTGTCTAAAGCTGCCAATATTATATGTATTGTAGGCAGGTAGGTAGAAAGAGGGATAAAGTAATTTTATTTTATTTTTAAGACAGAGTACCTCTTTTTAACCATTGATATAGCCATTGTATTTGTTTTCTCTATTTCCCAAAGTATTACATTAGATAAACAGAGACAGACAGAAGGGGAAATGGAGAAAGAAAGAGAGGGTAAGAGACACAGACAGAGACAGTGAGAAATAGAGAGCGATGGAGAGAGAGACAGAGACTGGCAGGCAGACAGAGTGGTAAATAGATAGAGAGCGAGGGAGACACAGACACAGTAGGAATTAAAGAGAAACAGACAGACACGGAGAGAGAGAGACAGACAGTCAGAGAAAGAAAAAAGAAAATCAAAGAAAATGCTCACCATCATCTGAGCTGCGTTTTGTGGACATGATTGTGCGAGTGGCGGTCATCTGGATATCCGTGAGGTGTTGTTGTCTGAATGAGTCCCTCTCGTCGCTGCAGACCTATAAGGCCGGATGAGAATCCTCCCCGATACCGGGAAAGGTGCAACCGGATCGGCCTTTTCCCCTTTTTTCTTTTGAAACGGAAAGGGGGGATGCCCGGGGGCACCCTGTTGCGCCAGGGGGGCCAAAATAGCTCGGGCTCTGCTTCACCGCCATCCTTTCCAAGGTGGCACGCTTTCAAAAATGACCCCAGAGGACGGCCGCAGCCTTCCAAAGGCTCTGTAGCGCACCGCCGATCCGTCAGATACTGCCGGACGATTGCCGCAAGACCAAAGGGGGAAAAAAAGGGGGGAAAAAAAGAACGAAAGAAGAAAACAAAAGAAAAAAGCTGAAAAAGTACGTGAAACAAACCAAGAAAAAAAAATACAAACAAGACAGCAAGACAAAAGGAAAAAAGAAGAGTTCGATTTTTGGGGGTCCCTCTGATCACTATATTACCAAGAATAATGTTATAAATTCAATATAATAAAAACTTTGAAGCTTCAAGCAACTGGGTGAAACAACAAAATGTCAATTTAAAATACATATTGACTTTTAAATACAAGAAGAAAAAGCTAAACTGAAAAACACTGGTAAAATCAATTGAAATATTTACATATATATCTAAAAAAAACTGATGTAATCCAAAGCAAGTGTCACCTTTTATATAGTCAAGAAGGCAGAAATACATTGAGAAAATGCATATTGAGCAATAGCAAGAGGGTATCAAGGTGTCTGGAAGGGGGCCGGATGTCTACTGTTTGAAATGATGAAGCTTTAGCTGGATCTACTGCCAACAATGACACAAGCCTTCACTCAGCATACAGATGGATACGGGGTGGACAACTATTCGGAGTCATTAGGGGGCCACGGTGGGGGAAAGGGCCCATCCTGGACACCTTTACCGTTTTTTTTCCTTCTAGTAATAAATATTCAGGTTATGTTCCTTATATTTGCCCTCAATAAATTGGGTTGGAAATAATCACAAATAAAATAATAGATTAGGTTGCTGAATAAAAAAAATATATTTTTATTATGTCTGTAGCATTATTGTCGTTTTATTTTTTGTTGTATTTCCTTAGTAGCATTTACGTAGTCATTTTGTAGTATTATTCAATTTTTGTAGTATTTCCTTAGTCGTATATCCGTGGTACTTCAATGTAGCATTTATTTATTAGTATTTTGTTCTAACATCTTCGTAGCAGTATTCTTGCCTTGTGGTATTATCGTGGTTGTGATTTGATCATATTTCTGTCATGATATTTTAGTATTTTGTTGTATTCCGGATAGAATATTGCTGTATTAGTATTTTTGTATTATATTACCGCAGAGGTATTTTCGTAGTGTTTTAATCATATTCGCATAGTATTTTTGTTATATTACCGTAGTATTCCCAGGGATCAGAATGGAGATTTTCATTTTCAGCTGAAATAGCCAGGGTCCAGGAATAAAACAGGGCGGAGCTTGAGCAACAATGCGGCCAATTTTTCTAACGGCCGCCAGGGTGCGCCAGAGCAATAAAGGAAAGAGTGAGACAGTCGGATTTTGAATTTGTTTGCTACGCAAGAGAAAAAGTGAAAAAGTCGGAATGCCTTTGGGGTTCAAAAACAGCGGAAATCCGCGGATCCGCGGAAAATTCTGATCCCTGTATTCCTGATGTAATGTTACGTTACTGCTATCGCTTCATAGTGTTTTCCTTTTTGGAACGAAAGCAAACTATGTTTTTAGCACTGCATTTGATATTTTGTCTTCTAGTCGTTTTCTAATATTTATTTCCCATAGTAGTATTTTTGCTGTACACACACAAAAAGGACAATAGGGACAAAGTTGGCACATAAATGGTAAATGGTCTGCATTTATAGTGCTTTTCAAGTCAATGAAGACCTTACAAAGCACTTAATAATGTGCTTCACACTTATCCATTCTCATGAAGCATATGTAGACAAGGAAATACCGGAGTAGTTGCTGTGTTAAAAGTGTTGGCAGCGGACAGCATGAAGCCAAATGAGTTTTTAAATGAATGACATTACACAGAAATCACGCTGATAAGATGCTTGAGTGGAGTTGTTTTTACGGGGGTGAGAGCCTTTCTTCCTCCAAGGGCGGTGGGACAGAAAATACTAAATAGGGCTGATTGAAATTATTTAGCATTTATTGTAAAAAACAAAAAATGTGTGTGCTAGTAGTGGTACTATATTTGCTATTCTATATTGCCCTTATACTTGGAGCATTTTCATTTGTCAGACTAGATGAAAAGGCCTGTACTAGTGCATACCGTTTCCCTCAGTCTGCCCAAAATGATGAATTGCCTGTAAATTCAAAACATCATACCATCAGAATTTTGCATGCAATTTCTCTCAATTCATTTCCTCAGGTTTTTAAAATGTCCATGTCTACTGCGAGAACCAATACCCAATATATAAAAAAATGATATCACAAAAGTCTATTTCCGGGGGGGGGGGGGTGCGCCTTCTAATCCCGTGTACCTCATAGTACGTAAAATAATATTAAGATGCGGTTCCTCAAAGTTGGCTGGGTGAAAAAAATGATAGTTTGTGAGTGGCTTTGGAGACATCCATCGGACATATTTGAAGCCGCGAGTCATTGTTTGATAGGAGGAAGCTCATTTTCCCTCGTCCTTTTCCCAGCATCGTCTCGTGGGCCACATAAAATGATGCGGCGGGCCATATTTGGACCGTGGGCCACGGACAAAAGGCACAAGAGAGCATTAAGGCACAACAGAGCATTTTCTGATCTCTCGATCAAATCAAAGTTGAAATCGAAGCTGGGCCGTCATCTGTCGGGGCTGCCGGCGGCCACCAAGCCCAAGTGGACGGGTCCGCCCTTAGGCGCCGCCCACCCGGGCTGCTGGCCCGAAGAGCTGTCGGCACGGTAGCCGTAGGCTCGTGTTTTGCACAGGCCCAAGCGCGCCGCCAGGAGGACCGAGTCGCGCCGGAAGGCCCGCGTGAAGAAGGCGTAGAGGAAGGGGTTGGCGCAAGAGTTGATGGGGTAAAAGAGCACCAGCAGCAGCTTGGCGTCCGACACGGTGATGAGCGGACGCTTGAGCGCCGCCGACACGGCGAAGAAGGAAATGGGCGCCATGCACAGGAAGTCGGTGAAGACCAGCACGGCCATGCGCTGCGCCACGCGGGCGTCGGCGCCGACGCCCGCCCCCGAGGGGTGCCGCACCGCCGCGTAGATGCTCAGGTAGCAGGCGCACACGCAGGCGAAGGCGGCCATGTTGAGCAGGAGCAGGGACACCACGTAGACCTGAGACCGCACCGACTCCACGTCCATCGGCAGGCAGATGCTCACCTGCGCGGGGAGCTTTGATTAGGAACCTCCGCCCTCTTATTGCGACGCATCTAAACAAAAGCGTGTGCGGGCAATCATTTCACATTACTAGAACGTGGATTCATAATAATACTAATAACAAGTGTCCCTGACTTTAAAGTTAGGGTAAGGGGGTTCAAAGGCATCTTGCCGATGAAAAGTCTGAACATGGAAAAGTGTCAATGAGATGCCTGATCGTAGCTGTTGCCCTAAGATATTCAATTCCTACAATGGCAGCAACCTTCAAACCTGTTGATGGTCACTGGTGGTAAAAGATGCCGTCAAGCTAAAGGAGGAGTCTAATCCGGTCTTCCTGGCCAGCGGGACAACGAAAGCAGCTGGCATGTATCGGTTAGCTGAGCCAAATGCACCTTCAGTAGTCACAAAGGCAGGAACTCAGGCACGGGAGGAGCTTTGTCAGGCCATGGAAGAAAATTCTGTTCCACCATTCGACATCTTAGGGGAGAAAGCCGTGTGCTATCAACGCTGTGTATAGTGGAGACGGGGCGCCGATGTCCTCCAACCAGGACAACGTGAAACAGTGGGTAGAATAGTTTAAAGACCTCCTCAATTCCGCAAAGACGTCCTCCTGTGAGGAAGCAGAGCCTAAGGACTCAAAGGTGGGCTCTCATATTTAGATGTTATTGAGGTTTGCCCCTCCAGTCTGCATGTCTTTTATAGATTTGGAGATGGCATTTGACAATGTCTCCTGGGTATGTCTCACCAACAGGATGTTCCGGGTATGACCCAGGAAACGCTGGAGAGACTACATCTCTAGGCTGACCTGGGAACGTCTCGGGCTCACGTTGTACGAGCTGGATAAAGTGGCTGGGGATGGGATGCTGCTGCCTCCACGGCCCAAGCCCAGATAAGTGGAAGATAATGGACGCATGGATGAAATTAAACTGCATTTTGGTGTGTGTGTGTGCGCCACCTTGCTGTAACTACTGACGCCCAAGGTAGGCATGGTGGCAGCCAAGCAGGAAAAGATCCAGCCAACCGCCATGACGGCACAGGCGTGCCTCAGACGTAACTTTCGGTCCAGGCGCGGGGCGTGCGTGATGGTGTGCCAACGCTCCAGCGTGATGGCCGTCAGCGTGAAAACGGAAAGCTCGCTGGCAAACACCTGCCGCACAAAGGCGAACTTCAGCCGGTGGAATTTTTGGGCTAGGTGGCGTACTCACGGTAAAAAAACCGGCCGCCCCGCATCCCGGGCCGGTCTGCCAGTCGATGGCGTGGTTGTGATAGTGGCCCCGGGTAAAGGCGTCGGTGGCAGCGATGACCAGAAGGTACACGCCCATGCACAGGTCAGCCAACGCCAAATGGCACATGAGGAAGCGCGGCACTGTTAGCTTGGACGCGCTGCCTGCAGGGAGCGCATCGTCTTCAGAACTGAATAAACCAGCAGAATTAACCGTAGAACCGAAAGAGAAGTTCTAGAGCAGGGGTCTCAGACGATAGGTTCCTAAAACCACCAAAGTAGCCCAATGACTGGTTCTAAAATGGATCACGGGTCATTATGTTTCAAGGCAATATGGACTTCTAACTGATAATATTTAGTGGTTAAGTGAGCTTTTTTTAACCTACAACCTGGTTTTAGGGTAGAATGAAAATGCATCTGACACCGTTAGCCATCGGTGCCAATCGGTAACAAAAAGACGTTATCGGCTTTGAATCAGGTCTGTGACATCTGTTCTAAAGATATATTACCAATGGCTCAATAAGATTTCCAATGAAATCAGAAAAAAAATAAACAGCGGGAGGGATTTCTAAAAATATGCTTTTGGATATCAGTATGCCGGTTACCAATTACAAATTGGAGAGTACTGACACTGATATTGTTTTTTTTTAAAGGGACAGTGCATATTATTTTAATGCCTATTAGTGATTCAATAGAAACCAAACACAAACCCAATATTTAAAGACAATTTTTAAAATCCTTGTAGGTCGAGGAGTTTGCATTTATTTGACATAAAATGAAACTCACCTACCACGAGCTGACATAATTCTCCAACATCTTGCTGCTACAGTACCCCAAAATTCCCCAAACCTTGTATAAGGCCGGGCAACAAATGTGGGAAAAAATGCAGTTTAGTTATCCCATTGGTGGTGGATTTTTCTCCTTTTAAGTATTTCTCTTGTAAATTCTTGATTTTAGACATATTTTCTTGATTTACCTGGTGAAATAGGGAACATTTATACTTAGAAGGTGTTTTTTTTCTAGCAGTGGATAAAATCAATTTACTCTTTTTAAAGAGATATTGTGTATCATTTAGAAACCCCTCAAGGTAAAAAATAACTTTATTGATTTGAAAAAAAAGCAAACAAACTATCATATAAATACGCATTATTCTTTCAATAATTGTATGTCAAGAAATAAGTATTTATTTTCCATAACATGAGGTTCATATTGAGTCAAGTTTGTATAGTCGGGAATGCCAGGAAGACTCAAATGGTACTGCAGACTAGCATGACAGCATCCCCTGATCTAGAACCGACATGAGGGCAAGGAAAAACTCAAAAAGCTCAACATGAGGAAAATGAAGAAACCAAGAGGAAGCTACCTAACAAAACCAGCAGGACCAGCACGTTCCCCAGCAGAGCCAGCACGGACACCACCCAGATGAGGGCCCTTAGAGGGGTCCCGGCCATGATGTCCTCGCACGGGTTGAAGGCATCTGGGGCCGGGCTGCAGCTAGTGTTGTGGCCCCCCATGCAGTGGTCCCAGAAAAAAGCCGCTTCCTGGCGGGCCCCCGGACGTGAGCACAGCGGATGCGTGGAACTCAAAAATAGAAAAGCTGGCAAATTGCTTCCATTCCATCCATCGAAAGAGCCGAATGTTTCTTTCGTGCGCTCATTTAAAAGCTTGAAACCAAAATTCTTCATCAAATTAAGATCGTTTTGGTCCAAAAGAGGAACTTTAGCGTCTCTATTAGTCATTGGCAGTTCAAAAATTCAGCGCCACCGATGACTCTAAAGCGTCCATGAACTTCTACATATGGACGACCGATCCGATCATTATTTTTTATTTGATCATTTATTTTCGTTTTTTTTCTGTATTTCTGCAGCACTTTCTGTTCCTCTGTGATTAATTCATGTCAAAATGGTTTGTAATAAGGCGATGTTCTCTAAAAAAGGAATTTTTTTTTTAAATAAATGTTTGCTACTTGTTTTATAAAAAGGGTCCGGAGGCACTCTCTGCTGGACCAAAGTGGTACTACAACTTTTAACTTCACAAGGAAAAGCAATGCATTTCTCCGGCTGACACGTGCTTAGAGGCTCATAAATCGCGAGACACAACCAGTTCAAGGGGAAATTAGTCGCTGACGCTTTTAATCAATTTGTTGTTGCGGCCCTACAAAAAAAACACAGACATACAGTCTTTCCTTTTATGTTTTATTTTATTCTTTTGTTTTTTTCCCTAACTATCTCGTCCTTTCTTTTTCCTCTTTTCTTTTACTCTTTTGTTTCTTTTCCCTTCTTTATTCTTGCTTTATTATTATTGTAGTTTTTTCCAGACCACTCTCACCACTACATCCAATTTTTCTCTGGGTGGGCAAAGCATGTCCAGGGGAGGGCGATGTAAATCAGGGATGTGATTTGACCAAAGTGAAATTATCTGAAAATTAGGCGGGGGTCTGGAGGCCACGGGCACCCAGCTAGGTCCAGGGCAGTGCCCTGGTGGGGGGACAAGTGGGGCGAAGCCCCCCGGAGCTCATGGGTTTTACGTATTTT
Source organism: Urocampus carinirostris (assembly GCF_059441175.1). Lineage (NCBI taxonomy): Eukaryota > Metazoa > Chordata > Actinopteri > Syngnathiformes > Syngnathidae > Urocampus > Urocampus carinirostris. Next base: position 29,287,298 of record NC_142367.1, read on the forward strand.
TAAGTACTTTCAATGCACTCAGATGACAAAGAAATAGACAAAACAACAGCATCAATTTTCAATGTATTTTGAACTATCCCATATAAAATGACAGTTTAAGTCAACTCAAAATCAGTCACATTAAAAAACATTGGACTGCCTTTGCTTTTAAAAACTATCACTGAGAATATCATCATATCTAACTCATGTGATTACTAAGTTAACACATAAATCATGTTGAAGAGTTCAAATTTCATGAAGAAATAATTGTATCATGACCAAATGAAAAGTAACTCATATTAGAACATACCACAAATGTCTTTGTTATAGCAGAAGTTGTCATCTATAAATGAAAGTACAATAAGTATAGGCCCTACAGTAAAGTGTTGGTGTAATGTACACATGAAAATCTATTATTGTAATTGTTAAATATTTATGGCCATTTTTATTACGTTATAATATTTTCGAAAAAAATGGGAAAACTGTCAAATAAATTTGAAAAGTTTACCACCTACCTCAAAATTCACGACTCTATCAGCAACTGGTACAGGTTTTTGGGGTGGATCACGTCTCTCTATTACCGCTTCCGTTTGTGGTGTCAATAAGGGATGGAGGCCTTAAAGTTTTGGAGTTTTCGTTTGGGCACCGAAACTACCAGCGATGGAATAATTTGTTGTTCTTGACTGGAGTTCTTTCACGTGTTTTTTGCTCTTTGCCTGACTTTCAAGAGCTTTGAAACCTCTCCCACCATAGACAATGGTATCATGGCATCAAATGCAAAGCGCTTTCCCGGCACGATCGATCTTCCGAATAAAGTCACTGAACAAATTCGTCACAGTCTTCTTTCCGACATTTGTAGATAATTCCTTCTCCAACCAGTCCGATCGAAACTTGTTTTTTACGATCTTATCAATTTCTTTACCTCGCGGAGCATCTTTACGTTCGATCTCGGACATCTTTCTTTAAACACTCGGCAAAAACGAGTGAGAAATGAACAATGGCATACTCCTACGCCTTTATAACAAGCGCGTTTATTGGTCAACACGGAGACTTCAACCAATCGCAAGTACGTTTCATTTCAGTTACGGAAACACTAAAATGGAATGCTGTAGAGACGAAATCGTTTTTTTTACCAATTAAAAAATCGGAAATCTTAAAATTTTATTTTTGGAGATAAAAAAAGCGGAATTCCGCGAATTAGCGGAAAAAATCACATCCCTGTGTAAATGGCCTAATAATTATTACAGGATTTACCGATGTGTTTCTTTCTTTATCGCTACAGATATATTTGGCTATTTATTTAATCATACATTTATTTCCACAAATGTCAGGCTCGGGGCCCTCATATCTACATAGTGCGGAGTAAAACTCCATTATGATCCGGTAAAGTTGGTACCTGTTCCTGCGCATGTTAAGGAAGACGCAGCAGTGGGACGGGTAGGTGAGGCGCGCCTCATGCAGCCTGCCAAACGCTCGCTGAGGAGGAAGTTCCTTCAGGCGAACGGCCGATTCCGCCACCAAACTATGGAGGTTGCCCAAGATGGCGTCGGGCAGCGAGCTCACCGACGTCTGCGAGACGTCGCTAAAGGCACACACGACAAGTTAGTGCTCGGAAGACCACGCAAACTACACGTCATTGCTCGGAAATCCCCTCAAACTACAAGTTGGCGCCACCAAATGAGAAACCACCTTAACCTACAAGCGAGCAGACTTGACTTGAAATTGGAATTTTAGAGAGCCACTGGCAAATGCCGGCAGGCCTCAAAAGGCCCCCTGACCGTGATTTGCACATCTATGCTGTAAAGCATCAGGTCATTTGCATCAACGCAAACTCTTTTCAAACACCTTCACTTAAAGGGACAGTGTGTACAAAAAAAACCTTTGTTAAGTGAAAAAAAAACAAATTTGAATAAAAGGCAATTATACATGAACCATCATACCAATGTTCAACGGTAATTAGTCGTCCCTGCCAGGTTTGTCTGCCATTTTGCTGCTACACTGTACTCATTTGGCAGTTTTTCTTTGCATTAGACAACAGTCCCATCTAGTGGTCAAATATATACATATATATATATATATATATATATATATATATATATGTTACATAATTGTTATTTCAATTTTATGGAAGACATCAATAAATGGTTTACAGTCCACACTGGTTTAAAGGGACAGTGTGAAATGCATATCTAGCACATTCTAGAGGCAAAAAAAAACATCAATTGAATCAAGTCCTGTTTATTTGTTTGGCCCTTAATCACAAAAAGTCTCAAAGGGATGCACACACCAATGACTAGTACATAGGGGTACTACAGACTATTACTACACCACCCCCTGACCTAAATACTACTGTGGAAATACTACAAAGTACTTCAAAAATAAAAGTACAGTAATACTATACACATACTACAGAAATACAACTGCAAAAATACTACAGAAAATACTACAAAAATAAAACTGAAGTTATACTACAGCAATAATACATAATCATGACGACAGAAATACTACAAAAATTCAAACACATTAATACTAGACATGTACAACAACAATTCTCGTATAGGAAATACTTCAAAAATCACGGATCTTTCAACAACTTGGGTCGTCGTGGCACCACCTCCTGTGGTGTGCTCGAATCAAATGGACTGAACCATTTCAAGGCAGTGAAGTATTTGTAAAGCTGCGTTCACATTTTTCTTAAAAAAAAGATCGACTGTATATGTAGCGATTTATTATCATCTTTTGGCCTATCCTGTCCTTTATAAAGGAAAACAGATTTAAATGTTACATGAAGCATGCGATAAGCATGTGTTTTTTCAAAACTTCTGAGAAATGTGTCTTTATTTACACAACATGTAGCTAAAGGGGGCTGACTATTGTCCATCTTGCTGCTACAGTAATTCCTAGTTAATCATTGAAAAAAAAAACGTTCATTTGATATATCACTAGTGGGCTAGTGGTCAGGTTTCAGTACTCTCACCGCTGCAACTCCGGTTTGATTCCCTTTGTGATATTTCAACTGATAATTCATCTCACCACTACGGTTGATCTACTATAGTAAGAGCCGGAGTTCTCTTTTGGGGAACAAACAACAGATTTGAGTTCAAAATGCAATGGATGAACGGAACAAGCTTGTAAGTTAAGGTCAATTTGCCCATTGGTCAAATGGTGACGTGGATCTGCGTACTCACAGTAGGACCAGGTGACTGGAACCGGCGAAGGCGTTTGGGTGGATGTGACTCAGTTGCCAGTTGCCTTTCAGCGACCTTGGAGGAAAATGGCGACACAAGGTCATGATTTGTGGCTTCCGGCAAAGTTTGGAGCCAGGCCACTCACAATCGGTGCATTTTGGTGCCATTGAAGGCGTCGCTCGCCACCGTCTTGATGCCGTTCCTGCTTAGCCGTCTGACGCCGCCAAACACAAAAATCATCCGGCAGTTGCAAGTGCTCCCACTACAGTATTGTGAAAATGTCTTCCTCGTGTCAGGATTTGTTGTATATTTATCACTAGCAACCAACCTCAAACCAACCATAATATCACACAGATACCACCCAGGGAAATACACCATGAGACATGTTGATTCCGTTCATTAAGGCACAAAAAGTTAAAATCTATCTGGCCCTATGTGAAAAAGTCATTGCCCCCTGAACCTAAAAGTGAATTGGGCCACCCTATAACAAACGTTTATGATTCTTTTGGCTCACTCTTGTTTGCTGAACACAGACCAGCGCTTCAGAGCATGTTCCTGAGCTAGGCCAGATCCGTCGTTCACAAAATGAGTTCATTTGAGCTGCGGATGGCCACCGACAGCTTCGTCCGGAATTGCAGTATTTTTGTTATCACGGAGTCTTGGCTTCCCCGACGCCGCAGTGCAACGAGCAGGACGCACGCTACACCGGCACGACAGAGACCCCGGTAAAAACAGGGGTGGGGGACTATGCGCTGCGATAACACCAGAATCATTGACACACACTGCTCACCCGATACAGAGTTTCTAGCAGTATCATACAGACCTTTCTATCTACCGAGAGAGCTAAATGTCGTCATTGCGATTGCTATTTACGTTCCACCGAATACTAACGTTAGCATAGCGCTAAATCTCCTGCTCGCTGCTATCCATATACAGCAGCTTGCACACCCCGACAGAGCTTTTATCATCGCGGGCGACTTTAATCAGGCATGCTTAAGGACTGTAATTCCCAAATTCATTCAATACGTGGACTGTGCAACAAAGGGGGGGAAAAAACACTGGACTGTAAATCTCATTCATGTCGAGCAACTCAGTGTCTCACAACAAAATGTTCATTAACAATATATAAGGAAACACATGTACAATATAACATGTTAAACTACATAAACACGTTTAAAAAAAAATATGGTGTAAGATTTTTTTTTTTTTTGTATTTTGTAAGGGAAAATATGACAGTTTGTAAGTGCATGGAGCCGTGGAGGTTGACGGGTATGAGTATGCCTCCGAAAAAACAGCATTAGGTGAAAATCAACACAAAATCGGTGATTTCTTCAGTGTCAGTAATAAGTCGAAACATAATGCAAAAAGTGATAACAACTGCAATAATTCCGACAGGAAAAAACGGCAGATAAATTCTTCGGAAGATCGCAGAGGCAAGGAATACTAGTGTGTTGAAGCCAACGAATCGATGAAAGAAAATAAACAAAATAATATAGATGAATATAATGATTTCAGCAATATTATTTTGTATAATGTAAAATATTGTTGTGAACTAAAAAAAATCTTGAAGTGATAACCGATTTGTATTACTAATAAACCTTGATGATTAAAACTGACTGAATATATAGATTTATATGATATATTTGTCGCCGATTTACAATTTCAACCTGGATAAGACTACATTTTGGGGAGCCATAGATTTTTGAGCATGCGAGTCCCCGGGACCCATCACTTTTCAACTGTAAGCTTTCGATTTCGACTTGCTGTTCAGGGGGCAATGACTTTTTCACATGGGGACAAAGGTTTTTGTGCCATAAAGGGACAGTGTATCATATTGACTTCCTTATAATGATACGAAGCACGTTTCAGATTTGAATACTAGTCAAAAAAATATTAACGATCATGGCAATGATTATAGGTGGAGAAATGTGTTTTTCTTTTACACCATCGGGTCGCCATTATGTTTGTCCGGCATCTTACTGCCACGCTGTGCAGTGGCACTGGCCCTCGCTTGCACCAGATAACATAGTACCATCTCGTGGAAAAATATTACACGTCGGGGCTTAAATAAACAAAAATAAATGAAATAATACATGCATAAACACAAACAGGAGGGGGCACCGTAGGCTCGGAGATGGAAATGCGTGTTCCTCACATGTCTTGGATGGCTTGCGTGCAGACGCCGTTGAAGGCGTTTGCCGGCACTTCCTGGATGAGGATGTTGTCGTGCAGGTCGCTAAGCAACGCAAAACAGCTTCAAACTCGCGTCGGCGTAAGCTTGGTTTCGCCCACTTACAGCAGCAAGTCGTCGGCGGCCGAGTGCATCTTGGACAAATCCGGCAGCGTCGCGATTCCCGTGTTGGAGATGATCCTGTCGAGTACACCGCGCCCAAAGTGGGTATTAGCACGTCACGTTGGGTATTTGTATATTGTATCCTTTTTGCTTTACTATTGTATTGTTCTCAGCGCAGAGATGCTGCTGGAAATGTGAATTTCCCAAAGGGGATGAAGAAAGTATCTATCTCTCTATCCATCTTTTAAAGAGGCAAAGTATTCAATGTAAATCGACTATACAATCGTAAGGAAGCCGTATTGAAACTCTGAAATCGGGGGTCGGCTTATATGCGCAATGATCACAATGGGGCGTGAAACAGGCAGAGCCGCCAGAGTCGGACTGGCTCTGCCTTGTGAATCAGACGACCTCACCGGCTCTGGTGCCTTTGCCTAGCCCCGGTATCTCAGCCTCCGTCTTGTGTCCTAGACGGTCCCTCACCGGATCTTTGGCTCTGTTTCGATTGTTTGACAGGAGCCTCCTCTCATTTTACTGTGGTTCAGTGTGTTTTATTGCCCATGATAATGGGTTCCAAGAAAGTTAGTCAAGTCACATTTATTTATGACGCCCTTAATCACAAAAATGTCTCAAACGACTGCACAGGATTAAATTCGTGAGAAGGAAAACAGTGACAACAACAATCGAGTAAAGGAAATTATTAGGAAATACAAAAATTGTGCTCAAGTGTCTATATTAGAAGCGCTGTTTAAAAGGTACAGTGAATGGTTTAAAATTGTGTCATTTTAATCTTGATTACTCTTTAGTATTTACACACTTGAATAATCCCCATTGCACGGGTAGACTTTTCAATTATATTTTAGGCATTTCTTTTAGGACGTGCCTATTTAAAAGCAGTTTTCGGGGTTGAGCTTAAAGCCAACGTAGGCTTGCTTCTACGCGTGTAGATGCACGACTTGAGTGCATTTTTAGGTGTTTAATTTGTAGAAGCGCTTCTTGTTTTCACTTGCTAAATTTGACAACAGCTGAACTGCATTCTAATGATCACAATGGAACGAGACTCAGGTGGATGGTCTAGCTCCAGCTGGTGTTACACATTTGTTTGATATATTTTTGATTTTTTTTTTTTGGTTGTTGTTTGACCTCATCTGAAAAATAGATAATAAAAGTCAGTGTCACACGACACCATTTCATTGTTGACATTAAGGATCGCTTATTGAGCAAGTCTCACTCAATCACGTGAGGTCCCTTTAATATTGAAATCCAAAATAACATTGCCATCGATTGGTACGTTTCAAGAATCAATGAACAAATCACCATAACTGTACCTTCCAAAACAACTCACCTGGTCTTATTTGGCATGAAAATATAGAAATGAACATCACAGTACACTCTTAAACCAGTCCAGCATAACATAGAATACATCACCCAAGGCCCTATTTTTTGCTTATATTAACGGGTGACAATTTCACTTTTTCTAAAGTTTACAGACATCACAAACAACCTTTACACACATATTTTAACCTATTATCATCCTCACAGTAAGTGTGTTACATCTCACCTGCAAAATAGATGATGGATGTCATTCTCACACGACGCCATTTAATTGTTAGCATTAGGTTAATTGATTGAACAAGAATCACTAAATCACGTGAGGTCCCGCGAGACTTAACCCAAGCACCCTTTTTCTGACCTCTGAGACTTTGCCGTCTAGTGGTGATATACTGGTACTTCACTTACTCTTTCTGCTATACAAAACTCAATACCCTGAAAAATACTAATACACTTCCCCTAACAGTCAAATAAATACGTATTACACAACATAAAAATCCCAAAATATAAGATTTTAACTAGTCAGCAACCCCTGTTGCGCCACATTAAATGGATTACCCATTTTCGACCTAGCTAACCGAATACACTAAGTGAATGTTAGTCCAATGTTGTTTCGGCTTTGTGAATGATACAAAATTCATTTAAATTCAAGCGCAGTATTTTCTTTAATTTTCCTTTTTTCGGCACTTTTTTGTATAATGCGACTGCTGTCATGATTGCACCTGCGACTGCCCCGTTGGCGCCAACAGCCCTAGTCGCCGATTGGTTCCCTGACTCTTCTTAATCCCCCGTCTTCCAAGATGATGCTGTCAGACTGTCTGCGAACCTACGCTTTCAGCTAGGCAAGCTCCGTACTATCCGACATTCTCCTGCCCCGTTTTCTCCTGCCTGATACCCGTTTCTGCCTCGCTCCTCCGTCCCGGCCATTGACCCGTTTTGCCCCGTTACCTGCCCGATACCTGTTGCCGACCTCTTTTCTGGACTCGTTACCGCCCTTGCTCCTCCGTCCCGGCCATCGACCCGTTTTCCCACTGCCTACGACGATTCTCGCTCGACACGAAAGTGCCACTTCCGCGTTCCTGCCGTCTGTTACTCGTGACTGAAGAAAGCACTGCTCCCTTTCTCAATAAAACTGAGTAAAACGAACGCTATTGGGTCCCGTCTCTGTTCCTGGCTTGTGACAACTGTCTCGTTGACTTGAATTGACTGAAACGTGTTCCATCAATTGTCAATTCGATCCGAGACCATCACTTTAAACTGACTGACTAGCTAGTGAGCTAAACAACAACATGTTTCAGTAGTTCCTCGAGGAAAAAAAAAAGAGAAAGCCCCAAAACGCCAACGGCCACTTACAAACGTTGTAGCTTGACGAGGTCTTTGAAGGCATCTCGGTGGATGAACGTGAGACGTTTGGACTTGGTGATGGTCCTGGAAGATGCACAACAGCGCGGCGATATTGGCTTACTTCAAAACAAACATACTTTTTCTTAATAATATGCGATCTACTTTGTTGCGACTATTTTGGGAGGAGCAGAACTCACAGCTCGTTGAGTTCAGGGAGATCTGAAAAAGCGAAGGCTTCGATCGACTCCAAAGCGCTGTTTTCCGAAATGAAGCTGAAAGAAAACGAGCCCGTTTTATCTAAAGGGACAGTGCGTGTCATTAGAGCCCCCTAGTGGTTAAAATTCAAATCATTCAAACATACAATCGTGATTGAAATAAAAAGCAAAAATACAAGAACTAGCATGTATTTTATCCCAAAATTCTAGGTCGAAAATTTAGCATTTACACAAAATGAGTTTCACCTACTGGGAGCTGACATAATTGTCCAACATCTTGACGCTAAAGGTACATCTAAAAGGGTAAAAGAGATATTAACTAGTGCATTTTGGTCCCTTTGAGTCTCTGTCGTTTGCTTTTTCTTTTTAGCACTCTACGGCAGCATCTAGTGCTCAATACAATACACACGGTTCCAAGTGCCAGAAAACATCCATAGATGATTCATTCAGAAAGAGGGAAATGATAACTTAAGGGGCTGTGGTCAATTCATAATCCCAAAGGTGAGAACCACCAGGAAAAGTATGTGCGTGTCTGTCTGTGGACTAAAACTTTGGAACAATTTACGAGACGAGATCAAACAATGTCCAACGACTCACGTGTTCAAATTGAAATATAAAAAAATATTCCTGGCGGAATACAGAGATGAAGAAAATGGGGTACGAGTGATACGAGAGTTTGGGAATAGTGCGTCTAGTTAACGTTGTGTTCTTGTTGCTATTGTTATATCATAACTGTTTTGATTAATATTATTACTGTTGTTGTTATGATCATTAAATAGGGAAGGGGTAGGGGAAATAAGCATCTGCTTCTTACATCCCCTTTTTGAACATATAATGTCACATTATTTTGTTGTTGAGTTTTTGTTTTTTCCTGTTTTTATTTTAATGTTCCAATCAAGTTTTCATTCATTCATATGTGACTTTCACATTTTCAGCTCCAAACATTCAGGAAAAATATGTCAGACCATCCTATTTTTTTCAGTCATTTTCATTAATAAAAATTCAACCCAAAATACACCTAGATGGATAACTCTTTGTTTTTTTTAATTTGACCAGACAGTAATATTCTAATAAATCATAAAAACCAAAGTTATTGTTGTCGACTGAGCCTATTTAATGAACCCTGCTTCGAATCGATTGGTAAAAATATAATGAGTTGTTATTCAAGAAATGATCTCGAACCAAGGACCCCATCGTGCCGAACCGTAAATCTTCAAAACAGGTCGCTGAGAAAAAACAACTGTTTGCAAACAATCCCCCGAGTGCCTCCTGCAGGATCGGAATGTAACTGCACCATCTGGTTTTTTTTTTAGTTCACGGACAAAGCGAAATAACCGCTCGCCTTTGTCGGAAGTCTCATTCGTTCAGGATACTCTGGAGTTTCTCACGGGACGACATTCTCCACTTCCTGTTTTGTCTCTCTCCTTTTCGAGTCGGCCACGTTCCGTTCCAAAGACAGAACAGCAGAGTTTCCAGTCTTCCCCCCCGAAATATGGAACGACTTACATGTTGGCCAGACGAGGGAGACGGGAGAAAGCGAAGCCGGCCACGGTCTTGAGGACGCCGTTGTCCACAATGTTGCTAAATTCAACAAACAGAAACACCTCGCCGTTAATAAGAAGAGTTTTTCAAGGATTTCCTCCTTCAACGCTCAGGAGGGAGAGTCGATGATTTGTTACGGCGCGGCACGGCGAAGGATTTCCAGGGCGTCGACTCACACTCGGCCGAGATTGCGAAGGTCGGCGAAGGCGCCGCGCCGGATCTCTCGGATTTGAGTCCTCTTGGCCTCCCTGTTGGCACGGACGCACATACTCGTGAGCGTGTTTTTTGCACCGTGGTGTGCGTGTACGTGCAATGAGGGAGGTTCGCCCTTGACAATTTTGTTTTCTGGCGCTAACCAACACCTGCGCTCCTGCACCCAGCCGCCTCGACCTTGAAGGGAACACACACACGGCCATCTCGGACCCGCGTGTTTTCGGATGCTCCACAAACGTGCAAATACAGTCGTGTGGTTTTCTTTCCGAGCTCCCTCCTTGGAACTGTTTACTACAAGTAGCCTGCTCTCATTTTTTACCCATTGATAAAATCGAAGATTCCCTTTGCATGTTACGTTTTTTGGGGGGGATAACTGACCCATGCGGGGGAGGTATGGACGTAGTAAGTAAGTAAGTAAGTAAGTAAGTAAGGAAGGAAGGAAAAAAGAAACCAGGAAAGAAAGAATCAAAGAAATACGGAAGAAGTGAAGTAGGGAAGGAAGAAAAGCGTGAAGAAGAGACAAAACAAAGAGGCAGCATTGTTGATATTAACGTTAAAACACAGAAACATTGTAAACATATACCAATTTATCTATATATATATATATATATATATATATATATATATATTCAACTAAAAGGACGCTCTCATCCAAACAATATACCATTAACTTAGAAGTAGAATAAAAACTCACAGTTCAGCATTCCATTAAAAAAGAAAGAGTAACTTTATACTAAAGGATTAAAAAAACGAAATAAAGCATATCTATATATATATATATATATATATATATATATATATATATATTGTCGTTGCACAATTTGACGTGCAACGACAAACAAGTCCCCGGAGAGTCACGGCTTCCTCCGACGTCAAGACGTCCTCTTTTGAAGAAAGTCCTCGTTATTTATTTATCTATTTAGAAAAGTAGATAAAAAAGCACAAAATAATGAATAGAATCAACATACATAAGTCAAGTGAATAAAATGTTTTGAAAATAAAAATAGAGAGACTAAAACAAAATCTATACCTAATCCAATGAAACCAATTTTTTAAACAAACCCGAATGTAAATAGCTTAATTCTTAAAAAAACAGGTCAATCGCCTTGCCCGCCCATAACAACTGAAAACTTCAAAAATGGAACTTCTAAAAACATCATAGTAGTCCCTCAAAAATGACACGGAACAACAATATCACCAAAAAAAACAATAAATAGGAAAGAATCCCTTTCACTTTTAAAAATAGGATTAATGAGGGGGAACACATGATCTTCTGTGTTCTTCAAGGAAGAAATAGTTTGAGACGGGCGTTCTCACAGGCATCGCGTCTCAGAAGAAAGGTCGGTCGGGATCCCATCGTCCGACGGTCGGACGCGGTGACAGGAGGCCGCCGCCCGTTTAGGCCGAGCGCTCGTCACGGTGACGAGCAGCATCGTCATCAAGGTCATCGTGGTCAACAAGGTCATCCCGAAGGTCGTCGCTCTCCGACCGCCGTCGCTCCTCCGATGTCTGGCGCAAATACCCCGGCACCGGAACGAGGAGCTTTTTGTTTGGGATGGGGGGGACGGGCTTTCCTACTGCCCCTCCCCTCTACGAGGCCAACTTTGCATTTGGAGCGAAAGGATTTCATCTGAGGAAAAGCCACAAATGCTATCCTTGCGTACGACTTTTCTTCCGCTGCTCGGCCGAGGACCCGAGGTGCCAGCGGATTTGGCTTTCCTTTATCCAAAGTACACTATCTGCTCATGAAGTAGGACGAAAAATCGCCATTCCATTATCTGCGTCCTCAGTAGGGTTGCGGGGGTGGCGGAGCCCATCCCAGCCATCTTCCAGCAGTGGGCAGGGGACACCCTCAACTGGTCTCAGGGCACACAGGGACAGACAATTCATTCGCTCTTTCACACCTAGGGACAATATGGACCGGCCAATTCACCTGAAATGCATGGGTTTTTTTGGAACGTGGGAGGAAACCCACGCAGGCGCGGGGAGAACATGTAAACTCCACACATGAGGTTCGATCTCATGACCTCAGAACTGTGCCGCTAACCGCTGCGCCGCCGTGCTGCCCGAGAAATATCTTCGATCACCTATTTTGTTTCATAGAGCTGTCACTGAGAAAAAATAATACATCAAATAAAGTCAACACGTTGTCAG